>NC_048596.1:15863828-15916328 GCF_003668045.3 Cricetulus griseus
CCAATGAGCCATGCTGGCATGATTTTTAACTCTCTTTATTCTCAACTTTATTGATATTTATTTGAAGTGCACTACCTTGTACATAATTTTAAGTATTCAATTTGATCAGTTATAAATCTGTTCCCTACCCACTACTCCATCCCCAGGCAACCACCAAGAGACTGTCTATAATTTTATATACATGGGATAGAGTATAGTGGGTTTTCTCTGTCTGCCTGGTTCCTTTTGCTCTCCATAATAACTTTGACATTCATATGTGTTACTGCGTTGAGGGTAACACTACAAGTCACATTCAGCCATATATTAACTGGGTGACTTGGGAAAATCACCCTCCTTCCTCAGAGGAAATAAACAATTTCTGCCTTGCACGATTGCACAGTTAAGAAGATAAAAGTGAGCCTATGAGAATAAACAAGAAGCACAGTTCAGTTCCTGGTACTCACTGGGCACTTGATAAATACGAGTTATTTTTGAATCTATGTTTGGGGTGGGAATGGAGGAGGCCAGCTTGCTAGGCATGCAATGGGGGAGGACTTGTTTAGATGAATCTGATTCATGGCTCAATTTAACTACTTGTTAAACATCTCACTTGGGCACCTCAAATCCCCACAGTCGTCAACCTCACCAGGAAATTTTTCTTCGGCGAGCGCCGGGGACATGGAAGTTTGTAGCCGTGAAAGCCCTGCCAATTTGTGGAAAAAACCAAAATCCCACTCGGCTCCTTTGAAGATAGAAAAGGTGTATTCCTCCGTCACCCTCACTGACTTCCAGCCAGACTGGCTGGGTTCACACAAACTTGGAAAGAAAGCCCCCGGTCTGGGGATGAAGAGAACTCCATAAGTTTCCTAGCCAGAAAAAGCCAGAGGGTGGTGTTTCTGTGCAACTTGTCCCAGAGCGGCCTGTGTTGGGATGCTGGCAGTCAAGCTGAGGAGTTTCTCCAAGAAACAGAGAAGAAACCAGGCTCAGCCCTTCCCAGGGCCAACGGCCACAACAGACCTGCAAGGGCCTGCTGCAGTCATGTTGGCTTCGAAACACAGGGCTGCAACTTCTTATGTCTTCATGCTGCTGGCTAGTAACTGCCTTTTCCTGAGTTTGAAGAAACAGTAGTCAGAGAGAAAGAAGAAAAAAAAAGTCACAACGAAACCACAAAGAGGACTGGAAAGAAAAAGAGAGAAAGGAGGGGGTGGTGAGAGAGGGCTGGCCGTCTGTTCAGGTCTAGCTGGAAAACACAATGAAGTGAAAGCCTTCCCCCAGGGTTTGCAGTGGGGAGGGAGGGATGGGAAGGATACAGGAAGAAGACAACTGGTATGGCCTGGGCAGAAACAGCGCTGTCAGAGCCTATGGGTTTAGGGAGAGGAACGTTGCTTGACAGTTCTGAGAGCTTCCTTGGGTTACCCTCTGACTAGCCAATGCCTTCCTTCCACAAGAGGCTATGACCAAGGGTGATGTCGCTTACCCTCCTACCTCAGCCTTCAAAGTAGAAGGGATGACAGGCATATGCTACAGAAGTACAAAGCTAGTCACTGGAGCCTGCCCATCTCTACTCTAGGAGGAAAAGCACTATATAGTTTGTTTTTTTTTTTAATCGTCGGACTGGGTGACAATTTACATTGGCTTTATTTTTTCCACTGCAAAGTATTTGTCAGTTTTTTGTTTGTTTTGTTTTGTTTTTTGGGACAGGGTTTCTCTATGTAGCTTTAGAGCCTATCCTGGCACTTGCTCTGTAGACGAGGCTGGCCTCAAACTCACAGAAATCCGCCTGTCTTTGCCTCCCTAGTGCTGGGATAAAAGGTGTTCAACACCAACGTCTTTAATGGTCAGTTTTTAATTTGTCAGATTTTTAAAAAATTTCATGGTGTCAGATACTGTCCAAGGTTTACATGCTTTATCAGTTGATTTAACCCCAAAGACTCTGTGAGGTATAAGTTCTATTATTTTTCCCATTTTACAGATAAACAAGTCAAAGCTTGGGGCTGGAAAGAGGGCTTAACAGCTAAGAGTACTCACTGCTCTTCCAAAGGACTGGAGTTCGGTTCCCAGCACCCGTGTCTCCTGGATTACAAGTGTCTGTAATTCCACTCTAAGACATCTGACACCCTCTTTCTGTTTCTGAAGACACACATTCGCATGCACACACATATACTTACGAGTAAAAATAAAAGTAAATCTAAGGGGGAAAACAGTTAGCCAACCTTTAATCCCAGCTCTTGAAAGGCAGAGGCAGGTGGATTTCTGAGTTTGAGGCCAGCCTGGTCTACAGGGAGAGTTCCAGGGCAGCCAGGACTGTTTGTTACACAGAGAAATCCTGTCTCAAAAACCTAAAAAAAAAAAAAAATTAAGAAAGGTTAAGGCTTAGGAAGGTTAAGTAATTGGGCATGATGTGGACACCTTGGTCCCAATATCAAGAGGCTGATGCAGGACGATTGTACACTAGAGGCCAGCCGGGGCTATTGCCAAGACTCTATCTAAAGAAAAATGACAAAGAACCCAAAGATAAAATAAATGCTTGAGACAGATCAAGCCAGAAGAAGAGACTTTTTTTTAGAGTCTGGAGGATGAAGAAAAGCACAATGATGGGGGCTCTGGGATGCAGGCCGACTTTCTCAGCCGCTCTGAGGCCTGAGCTCCCGTCTCCTAGGTGAGAAGATGCCACCCACCAAACTGATGTTTACGGAGAGCTGTTCCAAATTCAGCATTGTCCAGGAGACATTGATCTGTCGCTAAGCAAGCAGATTGGGTCTCTCTGCTCACCACCTAGTCACTGCATCTACCTCTTGGGGCTGATGTGACTGGAATATTCTCTATCTCTCATTCCTATCCTTTCTTGCCTCAGGGTAAGCTCCATTTCCTCACAGGACTCTCTCTCTCTTTCTCTCTCTCTCTCTCTCTCTCTCTCTCTCTCTCTCTCTCTCTCTGTTTCCTTAGGGTGTCATCAGGTATTGACTCTTTGGCCAAAGTCTATTATAGACTTCTTGAGTATGCATACAATGTCAGTGTCTTGCTTTGCACTCTGTCTCTGCCTCTCTGTCTATGTCTCTCTGTCTCTCTCTCTCTCTCTGTGTGTGTGTGTGTGTGTGTGTGTGTTTGTATGTGCATGTGTGTGAGGCAGGGTGTGCAAGGTGAGACTGGAGAAGGACATCAGATAGCCTGCTCTAGAACTTAGTCCTTGAGACTCTTACTAACTTGGAGCTAGGTCCCAGAGGTCCTGCTGTTTCCACCATCTGAAGTGTTGGAGTTACACGTATAGACATGCCATGCCTGGCTTTTTGCCTGGGTGCTGTGGATTCAAACTCATGCTTGCGTGGCAGGCACTCAACAATGGAGCCATCTCACCAGCTCCTTCTTTGTGTTGTTTTACCTTAGTCGTGACTGGTCTACTTTGGATTTTTAGGAGATACTTGGGACTAAATAAATGGGATGAGACACATGTAAAGGGCTTGGTGTAGCCTTGACATAGTCAGTGCCAGATGGAATGCCCTCTCTCCTGTGACTTGACATTGATGGTCTTGACCAGAAACACGCAAGGAGCTCCATCAGAGCCTTGATGCTTAGGGTTACAGGTATGTTGAGTGCTTGATTAACTATCACAGCTTAAGACATTCTGGGTGCCTATTGGCCATGGCTCCAGTCTTCCTGGATGGCAGATCCCAAATTTTGTATGATTGACCATCTTTTGCTCTAGGTTAGCAAGTGGGCTAGGGTTTAAAGCCAAGATCCATAGCCTGAGCTTCTAACCTTTATCAAAGGCATGGACAAGGGCCTGGCAAGATAGTCCGGTGGGTAAAGGTGCCTGCCACCAAACCTGATGACCGGACTTCAATCCCCAGGGTCCATCTGGTGGAGGGAGATAACTGACCTCTGACCTCCACTAACAGCACTACTGCTTCAAAGCCAGCCCAGGGCACCCTTCTGCTTCCCAAGTGCTGCAATTACAGACTTGCATCACCATAACCAATAGAAAAAGAAATTCTGACTTAGAAGATACAGTGAAATGGTCCGAGGCTTTTTCTGCCCACATCTGCATGCCCTCCCCACTAGTTTTTGTTTTTGAGACAGGGTTTTACGTGTTGTCCAGGTTAGCTTTAAATTCACAGAGTTCTGCTTCCTCTGCCTCCTGAGCGCTGGGATGAGGGGTGTGCGCCACCGCGGTTAGCTCTGCCTCCTCTCTCTTGCATGTTTCCCTGGTGGTCTCCTGGGCCCTGAAGCTGCACATTGTCGTCCCAGCGTCTGCTTCTGGGATGAACTGACTTTCACTGGCTGGGTCAGCTTGCCAGCCCAAGAACTGAGTGTTACAAGGCCGACGATGTACCTGAGGTAACTTGTCAGAGCACGGAGGCATTTCCTTTAGATGTGACTGTCACTCTTTCAAGAAGCTGGCCCTCCTCTCCTGTCTAGATCACCTGTACCCCTGCTTTTCTCTCTCGTAGGCTCCCTTTTGGTTTTCCAAATATTTATCACACTGACATTGGGGTTTTTGTTGTTGCCATTTGGTCTTCTCTCTCTGTGAAAGAGAAGGATTTGAAGACAGCCCTGTCCTGTTGACACTTGTGTCCCTAGAACCTAGAACCGTGTCAGTGTTTAGTGACCATAGTCGCTGAAAGACACTGGATTCGTCTTTCAGGCATGTTCATGTTTAAGCAGACATGTCATGTTTGAATAGCTGTTTTCCCTGGCATGTCACTTGGTCCTCATGGGTAACTTTGAGGGAGGTCTGGCATGGTTCCTCTTTCCTCAGGATCTTCTCCTACTTGTCCTTGGGTCCTGCAGTTCTTTGTCTCCACCACTCTGTGCCTCTGCCATAGTCTATACACAGACACGTACACACAGACCTGCTCTAGTTTTGGATTAGCACTGATATTTTCTATTCCATTCAGTTTATGGAAGTGTTGGCCTTCTGTCTACCGAGTGTGCCCGACCTGTGCATCCCCAGATAGCTGTGAATGTAGCCTGTAGCGTTTATAAATGGCAGTGATGTCAAAAGGTTGGTTACTCCCTCAGAGAACTTCTTAAGAAGCCCAAAGGCAAAACTATCATCGGAGCTTGCTGGCAATTTTGGTGACTGGAAATAAATGTATCTGTAGCCTTCTGTGCCACAGTCCAGGGCAAGGCTGCTGTTACCCTTTGCAGGAATTTCTCCCCGTTCACCCATACTCTACAAAGCAGCAGTCGAGAAAGTTCTTTCTAGAGGCTCCAAAGGGAAGGGCTTAGCCCTAATGGGTGGTACATTTAGGCCTGCTGGAATCTTCATCCTCATGGCATCAAATTTAACATATGGACAAAAGCACATGGCATATTAAATGATTTACTGGGGTCAAAGATCAATGGCGGACCTTCCCCGAGCCCACTACCCATCTTCAGAGTCTACACAGCCAAGATGCAGGTAGCTTCAGCTAAACAGGGCCCAGCAGCCTGTGCCTGGTCAGTGTCAGCCAGTTAATCTACAATGACACCTTCTTTTCCTACCAGAGGGAGGTTTTGACTTGAACTCCCAGGAGGTCCGCCTTCTTGGAATCCACATTTCTCTGCTTCAGACTCTAATTTAGCTGGTGTTGGACGCAGAAGCCTAGAAAAAGCTGAAGCTTGTTTATTTGTTCTTTTATTCCTGGGTTTATAATCTGACCTAATATACTGTACGTGTGTACATGTGTTGACCTCAGAAAATGTTGCGCTTGCCTGCTCTGGCCATGTTGGCAGGCAGCTGCTAAAGCCATCAGTGATGTTTGCTCCCAGTTACAAAAGAAAACATTCTCTATTTGGGGCCGTGTTTTTTTTTTTTTTTTTCTCTTCTTCTTTCTTTTCTTTCCTGATTCAAAAAGGGAAATATGGCTCCCAATAGAGATGGGGGGCTGCCCCCACCCCTTCTAGAGCTCAGGAGACATTTCGGCACACCTGCCTCATCCTTCTCCTAATCTTCCTCCTCCTCCTCCTCTCCCTCTGGAAGCGTTCTTACGGGCTTTGGCTTGCATTATTTGAGCACTGGGGCAGGTTTCTCTCTCTTCCCTGGGGATGTGGGTTTATGGCCCAGCGTCTCCCCCACCTCTGGAGTGTTTTTAGCTACGGCAGGTTGTGTCCCTTCATCAGGTGCACTGGTGAAATGACTGCTAAATGGGAACAAGGAAACACGAGGAAGTCTAACCTCTGACCAGAGCCTCTGAAGGAAAGCATGACCTTGACCTTACTCCCATGCTTTGGAGAGACCTTTGAGGAAAACTTCATTTCCCAAAATACATATGAATTTGAGAGTTCCTCAGGCTGGGGTGGAGCAGAAGCCATATGGCGAATGTGGGGCTCACAAATATTTGCTTCCCAGAAAATGCTTTGAACACGAGTCGTGCGCGGTAAGCATAGCTTAGAAGGCCAGTCTGTGAGCTGGGAGGAGCGAGCAGCGAAGGAGCAGGGAAAAGAGAGCAGAGCAGCTGGAAAGAGGCCCAATGGACCCTGCCAGGTGGCAGAGGCCTCAGAAATTGCTGGAAGATGGAATTGAGAAGCAAAAGCCTTGTGACCAGCTAGCAGAAAGAGGGGTTCATTTAAAATGACAACAGAGGCCAGGTAGTAGAGGCTCACACCTTTAATCCTAGGACTTGAGAGGCAGAGTTTCAGGACGGCCAAGGCTACCCTGTCTCGAAAAACCAAACCAAAAGAAAAGAAAAGAAAAGAAAGATAACAAAGACCACTGAAAGAAATGCCCTGCGGAACAGAGGATACCAAGAGAAAAAGGGACTAAGAAGAATGGAGGGACAAGAGGCTCTCGTAGCACTCTTTATTTTGTTGTGATTATTTGTGTATACATAGCACACTCACACACTCACACATGCCTGCACATACCATGGCACATACCAGAGGCCTACTTATAGGAGCTGTTCTCTCCTATGGCACCCAGGCATGAATTCAGGTTGCCAGGCTTACCTGCTGAGCCATCTGGCTGCCACAGAAAGCATAGTTTTGACAAAAAGTTGTGGCTCAGATCCGAGCTATGGCCTGGGAAGGGGTTCTGACTAAGGGACAGCAATGAGTTGAAACTAATAACCTGCAAGTTGAGGTGTTCTACTCAGAGATCTGAGGCAGAGTGCTGGGGTGTAGCGGGGTGGGGGGAATGGGGTCTACAAGGCACATTGTTCATTACTGCTGTACAGGAAAGCAAGCCACTGACTCTTGAGTACTGACCTTGTAGAATGGAATCCCTTTCCATTGAGTTAGAGTTTCTTTTCTTTCCCTCTTGTTGTCATTTGTTTGTTTGTTTCTGTTGTTGCTTTTTGAGACAGGGTCTCATTGTGTCTTGTATCCCTGGCTGGTGTGGACTTCACTATGTAGACCAGGCAGGCATTGAACTCACAATCTTCCTGCCTCTGACTTCCAGTATTTAAGATTACAGGATTGGCCAGGCATCAGTGGTGCACACCTTTAACCCCAGCACTTGGGAGGCAGAAGCTGGTGAATCTCTGAGTTCAAGCCCAGCCTGGTCTACAGAGCGAGTTCCAGAACAGTCAAGGATACACAGAGAAATCCTATCTGAATAAATAAATAAATAAATAAATAAACAACAGGATTACATCTCCACACTAGGCCTTGTTTCAATTTCTTTTTCTTTCACATTTGCTATACATTTTAAAAATACTGTATGTGTATTTTGCTAGATTTATAACTAAGAATTTTTCCTTTCTTTTTTGGTGCTGTTGAAAATTGTACTTTTAAAAAAATTGAAATTCCACTTGCTCATTTTGGTCTTAGGAGAGAATAAGAGAAAGAAAGGACTATTCTTAGCTGCATTGTGAGCTTGTCCTCATAAAACTGAGAGTTAGGACAGGATGGGTCAGTAGTCACAGCTGTCCCCTACTCCACCCTCTCACTGTCCCCTACCCCATCCCCTCCTCACTCTGTAAATGTTTGTTTATTTCCTTTGACAGGGTTGATGTTGTGTTAAAGAGGAGTTGGGGAGAGAGGCAGCTATGGAGACATAAGGTAGTTTTGCAATCCCAAGGCTAAGATCTTTGAGGATAGACACTTGTTTGATGCTGTGTGTGCAGAAGTTAGCCACAAGGGAGGAAAGGCTTCAGGCAGATGGTTAAGTTAGAAACTCTGAGAAGAGCATGACAGTTTCTGTGTGTGGTTACACACAGCAATCCGCCAAAATACCTATAAATTAAGATCAGCTTTCTTTGGGTCCCAGAATTAAATCCCTGCTGCCCCACAGTCATTCGAACACAAGAACAACAGGGTTGAAAATGTGTTCAGGAAACATGGGTTTGGCTGCTCATGTTTGCTGATTTTGAGGGAAAGGGGGCAGATTCTGTGCCCAGCCCATGACTCCACAGTGCCTGGCAGGTTTCCTGGGAAACAGTGCTCAATAAATGTATAGTATTGAAGAAGCAGCAAGCTGTTTCACAAGGTCGGTTCTCTTTGCCCAAGTGCCAGAGAACTTCCCTGGAGGTCAGGGAAGACTACACTTTGGACACATAAGTTCAGTGGCCAAGATAGCTGGACGACGGGGACCAGCTTCGGCTGTGGGCTCACTCGTGCTGCTGTGCTGGCAGGTGTGCTGGGGAACTGAGCATTGACAGGATGTGGCTTGGGATCTGTTCCTACTGGCTTCTTTTGTATTGTGTACTCCAAGATGCCCATGAGCTATGGTGAGAGTTCTGTCCTGTGTTAGAAGCACTGGAGGGTGGCTGCAGGGGGGTTCTCAGGGAAGCCAGAGCCAGGGCCTTAGATGGAGCAAAAGTCTTAGTCTCTGAGCCTTGAAAAATGGCAGAAGTTCCCTGGCAGGTAACAAATACAGAAGGACACAATAGTAGGAGAGGGACAATCAGCTAAGAAATAAAGGAAACACGGAGCGTGGTGGTGTACACCTTGAGTTCCGGCATGTAAGACCTCTGTGAATTCGAGGCCAGCTTGGGCTTGGTCTACAAAGTGAGTTCCAGGACAGCCTCCAAAGCTACAGAGAAACCCTGTCTCAGAAAAAAAAAAAAAAAAAAAAAAAAAAAAAAAAAAAAGGAAATGACACCATTCTGCCAAAGACCTTCTGTCTGGGCCCCAAGTAAATAATAATTTATAGAAGTTTCTCACCTGGGCACTATTCTCACTTGGAAAAGTAACATACTTTGTATACTTCTCTTCAGTTCAAGAAAAATCTCCTCTCTCTCTCTCTCTCTCTCTCTCTCTCTCTCTCTCTCTCTCTGTGTGTGTGTGTGTGTGTGTGTGTGTGTGTGTGTGTGTGTGTGTGTAAAGGTTTACTTGCCCTATTTTACAGAAGAGAAGAGAAAACCCACATCCAGCAAGATTAACCATTCATCCAAAGACACCTAACAAAGTGATCACAAATGCAAGTTGTCTAGCTCTAAGTTCTGAGGTCTCCCACAATGCTTTGCTTGTTTAGGATTCAGGAGAATATATATAGTTTGGATGGAATGGTGGCTTTCCAGATGGGGCAATAGTGAAGGCACATTGGAACTCTGAGGCAAAGGATGTAGACTGACCAGGAGGTTAAAAGTCTCTGAGAAAGAAGAAATACTCCATTCTGTCCTGAATTCTCAGGTCTAAGGCTTTGTAGCGGGCACAGGTTATCAGCGGTGAAAGTCAAATGGCTAGAGGACTAATGGCTAGAGGACTAATGGACAGGAGGACTAACAGACAACCAGTAGGAGCAGGGATTTCTGGGCAGATTAGACAGCAGCTTGTTTGGGGTGGGTGGGTCCCAGGTGGGCGGGTCCCGAGTGTAGTGTCAGGACCACCCCTTCAGTTCTCACAGACATGCTGTTTACCCTGGAGACAGGGTCCTATGTGTCTCAGGTTGGCCTTGAACCTGCAGCTGAGGGTGACTTTGAGCTTCCCATTCTCCTGCCTTCACTCACCGAGTGCACATTTGTTCCATCACACCTGGTTTATGCTGTTTTGGAGCTGAACCCAGGGTCTGTGCATGCTGGGCAAGACCTATTACCTGATGACATCCTCAGCCCCCAGACGAGACTGGTGTTAATTTGCTTTTTGTTTTGAGGCAGGGTCTCACTTGCAGCCAAGGCGTCTGTTGAATTCACAATCCTCTTGCCTTCGCTTTCCGAGCACTGAGATGATAGGTGTGCTCCACATCTGCTTCCTGAGTTCCACTTCAGAAATTAAAAAAATATTTTAATAAATTATTTTGACCTCCGTGGTGGTGTACACCTTTAAACACAGCACTTGGGTGGCACAGGCAGGCAGACCTCTGTTAGTCTGAGGCCAGTGTGGCCTTCAGAAAGAGTTCCAGGACAGCCAGGGCTACACAGAAACCTGTCTTGAAAACAAAAACATAGTGCACCACATGTATGCAGGTGTCCAAGGAGGCCAGAAGAGGGTGCTGGATTCCCTAGAGCTAGAGTTACAGATAGTGAGGAGCTGGGAATCGAACCTGGGTCTTTTGCAAGAGCAGCAAGTGCTCTTTTAGCTGCTCAGCCATTGCCCAGAGTTTAGATTAAAAACAAACGAGCTGGAGAGATGGCTCAGTGGCTAAAAGCACTGGATGTTTTTCCAAAGGAACCAGGTTCAATTCCCAGCACCTACATGGCCGCTCACAACTGTCTGTAACTGCAGTTCCAGGAGTCTCACACCCTCACACCAATGCACATAAAGTTAAGCAAATTATTAAACAAACAAACAAAACAAAACCTATGTAATTAGGCTGGAAATATATCTCATTGGTAGATTTCCAGCACTACAAGAAACAAAAACAAAACAAAAACCCTAATCATTTCATATTCATCAAGATGGTTATTCTATCTATCTATCTATCTATCTATCTATCTATCTATCTATCTATCCACATGTGTACATATGCGTGCTGTGGAACGATCTTTGTACACTGGTTAATAAAGAGCAGACTGGTCAATAGCTAGGTAGGAAAAGGTTAGGTGGGACTTGTGGACAAAAAGAGCACAGGTAGAAGAGGGTGGAGTCACCAGTCAGACTCAGGGAGAAGCAAAATAAACTTGACATGCTGAAAAAAGGTACTGCCACATGGTAAAGTGCAGAGAAGAAATATGGGTTAATTTAAAATGTAAGAGCTAGTTAGTAACAAACCTAAGCTACCGGCAGAGCATTTATAACTAATATTAAGTCTCTGTGTGGTTATTTGTGAGCTGGCTAGTCGTCCTGATGAAAAACTCTGCCTACATATACACATATATATTTCTAGAAAGTAAATATTGGCTTGGGTATAGAGAAATCAGAAATCCTGTTCCTTCCACCTTTTTAAAAACAAAACAAAACAAAACAAAACCAGGGTCTCAAGTAGCCCCCCCCCCCCCCCCGCTTCTTTCAACCTTTATATAACTGAGGATGCCCTTGAACCCTTGGTCTGCCTGTCTCCACCTCTGGAGTACTGGGATCCTCGGTGCCTACTCAGCACAAGTCTAGAACTCGAGTACTTGTTGATGAGACGTTAAATAGTTCACTGATTGTGAAGAAAGCATGGCAGTTAAATCTATCAGGTGGCCCAGCACGTCCTCTTTTGTACACACACAGAACAGAACGTAGACACTTGTATCGCCCTCTGCACACCAATGTTAGCTGCAGCATCCTTCACAATAGCCGAGGGGAGGAAGCTCCCCAAGTGTCCACTGAGAGACAATGGGTGAGCAAAATATGCTATATGCACAGTGGAGTAAGAGTCATACTAAAAAGAATGAAATTTAGACAAAGCTACAACATGGGTAAACCTTGAAGACATTCTGCTGTGTGAAACAAACTGGAGATGACAGAACAAGTGTTGAGTGACTCCCCTCAAACGAAGTACCTGGATTAGTCATCCACATGGATACAGAGAGGAACACTCCTCACAGGGCCTGAGGAGTCAGGAGGAGTAAGGAGCTACTGTTTAAGGGACGTATAAAAGTGGAAAAGTCTCGGAGATGGTCAGTGATCACAGCTGTGTAACAATGTGCACTTCATTCTACTGAATTGCGCTTAAAGCCGCTAAAATGATACATATAATAATACTTTACCATAATGAAAATAATTTAAGCATTGTAGAATTTTGAGAACTATAAAGCATTGACAACATCGATGAAAGAAATTGAAGAAGATCCAGTAAGAAGGCTGTGGAGGCTCAGGCTTTTGACCCTAAATAATCCTTTGGAGGCTACAGCAGGAGGGTCACCATGAGTTTGAGGCCAGAGCTGTAGAGTGAATTCAAAGCCAAACCGGGCTGCAGAATGGCCACCTGACTCAGAAACAAACATATAAGCAAAAAAAAGGATGGAAGGAAGGAAGGAAGGAAGGAAGGAAAGACATAATGAATGAAGAGAGTCGGGGGCTGGTTTAGAAGAATTTGTACTGGCAAAAGATCTGTATTTTACAAAGCAATCTTCATAAAGCTTCATAAAAACAGAAAAAGTGCCCTAAATGTTACATGAAACTACAAAGACTATAAAGATCATGAAGAGCTAATGCTAGTATTTTTCCTTTTCTTTTTAAAGTTTATAATTTTCACCCGGGCGTTGGTGGTGCACGCCTTTAATCCCTGCACTTGGGTGAGAGAGGCAGGTGGATCTCTGTGAGTTCCAGGCCAGCCTGGTCTACAGAGTGAGTTCCAGGGCAGCCTCCAAAGCTACACAGAGAAACCCTGTCTCGAAAAAACCAAATAAATAAATAAATAAATAAATAAATTTAATTTTCTATTTTATTTTATTTGGTGCTGGGAGATCCTCTCTGGGGCTGTGTATGTTCAAGGTGAGCATTGAACAAAAAGAACAAAGGTGGACACCTTATTCTACAAGGTTTCAAAAGTCTACCACAGAGCCATAGTAGTCAAACAGCGTCTAACCACATACAAACAGGTCAATGGGACAGGGGAGAAGCCCAAAAACAAATCCACATTTGCAGAGAGTTAACTTTTGACAAAGATACAAAGAACATATGGCAAAGAAAAGACAGTCTCTTCAATGAACAGCGCTGAGGAAACTGGATAGACATTCAGAAGAATGAAGTTAGACCCTCATCTTATGCTATATACAAAAATCAACCCAAAATTCATCGAAGACCTAAGACTCTGAACACTGGAAGTGCCGTTAGGGATGGCAGGACAGAAACTCCGGGACATTGGTCTGGGAAATGATGGCTTTTATGTGATTCAAAAAGCATAGGCCCAACAATGAAATAGACAAACGGCTTACATCAAAATAAAGTGTTTCAGAGTATGGAAGATACAGCATGAAAGCAAAAGGGGGTGGGGTGTTACAGGAAGCAAAGGGACTGGTCAGAGGGGGAGAGGAACAATTAGAGAAGGTAGGGAAAGTAACGAAGTATAATGGTCTATGTGTATGAAAAAGTCACAGTAAAACCGAAACCAAAACCCCTAGAAACAAAACTAAAACTTAAAAAAAAAAAAAAAAAAGTGGTGGTATTTATCTTCAGTCTCAGAATTTGAAGATGAAAGCAGGACGACCTGGAGTTCAAGGTCCTCCCCAGCTATATAATGAGTATGTATCTAATTTGGGCCATCTTAAAAACCAAACGATAAACATGGGAAGGACAGTTTCTTCAGTAGTGTAGCCACTTGTAAGTGGCCCATGAGCCTATAAATATTCCCTCACCATGTTCCTGTCAGTAACCAAAATTAGCAAACAAACAAACAAAAAGTCAACCCAATGAACACAAAAGTAGCCAAACTTAGTGTGTCACACACATATTCATACATTCACACACACACATACATATATATGGTCATACAGTCATTCACACAGAGACATACACACACACTCACATGTAAAATAGAAGGGAAACTAGCTGAGAAGAGGAGGGGTTCTGTGGGAGTGGAGGAAGGAAAGAGAGGGCAACAGGGTGACTATGATCAAAACACATTATCCACATGTCTGAAAATGTTTTAAAAATCCATTGCTATGTATAACTAATATATGCTAATACCAAACTGTTGTGGAATGCCAGGTGGTGGAGGCACACACCTTTAATCCCAGCACTCGGGAGGCAGAGGCAGGTGAATCTCTGTGAGTTCAAGACCAGCCTGGTCTACAGAGCGAGTGCTAGGATAGGCTCCAAAACTACACAGAGAATCCCTGTCTCAGAAAACCAAAACCAACCAACCAACCAAACAAACAAAAAACTGTTGTGGAATATTAGTTGAAGATGTGTTATATTCATTTATGCTGCAAAATATTTGTGTAATGTTGTAAAGATGTGTTGCGTTCTTTTATGTTGCGTTTGTTTCAACTCTGTGAAACTGATTGCTGATTGCTGATTGCAATCAACTGATTGCTCTAATGAAGAGCTGAATGTCCAGCAGCAAGGTGGGAGAGAGAAACAGGTGGGGCTGCCAGGTAGAGAGAATAAATAGAAGAGAGAAGGGGAGGATTGAGAAAAGGAGGAGGATGCCAGGGGCCAGCCATAGAGTAAGAAGGAAAGAGGTATATCGAACAAAGAAAGGCAAAAGACCAGAGGCAAAGGTAGACAGGATAATTTAAGAAAATCTGGATAGAAACAAGCCAAGATAAGGCCTGGCATTCATAAATAAAAATAAGTCTCTAGGTATTTATCTGGGAGTTGGGTGTAGGACCCCCAAAGAGCAAAGAGTAAAAACAAACCAACAATGCAAAACTTTAAAAATACTTGGTAATAAACAAAGTCAAAGCAAAAAAACTAAACAAATGAAAAAAAGTAAAATGCTTTGCAGAGCAAAAGAAACTATCAACAGCTGGGCGTTGGTGGCACACACCTTTAATCCCAGCACTTGGGAGGCAGAGGCAGGCGGATCTCTGAGTCTGAGGCAGCCTGGTCTCCAGAGCGAGTTCTAGGATAGGCTCCAAAACAATACAGAGAAACCCTGTCTCAAAAAAAAGAAAGAAGGAAGGAAGGAAGGAAGGAAGGGAAGGAAGGAAGGACAGGAAGAAAAGAAGAAAGAGAGAAAGAAAGAGAGAAAGAAACTATCAACAGAGAGGTGAGGCAACCTATGAAAAGGAAGAAAATATTGGAAAGCCATATATTTGACAAGGGGCTAATCTCCAAAATATGTAAGGAACTCAAATTTCTCGACTAAGGAAACAAATTCCCTGATTAAAACATAGGCAGAAGAAATGGGGTACACATTTCTCAAATCAGCCAGCAGCATGCTAGACACTGAGGACCAAAGAAATGCAAACTAAACCACAAGGAGATATCAACTCATACCTATCAGAATGGCCCTTATCAAACAGACAAGATTTGGATAAGGGAACCCTTAAATACCCTTGGAAGTCTTGTAAACTTGCAAAAACTTAAAAATAGAACTGCCATATGATTTAGAAAGCCAGCTGCTGGGCCTGTATCCAAAAGATATGAAATTAGTATGTTTAGGAGATATCTGCCCCCCACAGACATTTCATCATTCATTCCCAATAACTCAGACGTGGAGTCAACATAAATGTCCATCAGAGGATGACCAGATAAAGAAAATATGAAACATATGTGCATATATACTAATATATACTAACATACACACACACACACACACACACACACACACACACTGAAACACTATTCATCCATTAAAAGAAAAAAAAATTGGACCAGGCAGTGGTGGTGCACACACCTTTAATCCCAACACTCTGGAGGCAGAGGCAGGCAGATCTCTGAGTTCAAGGTCAGCCTGGTCTACAGAAAAAGTTCTATGGAAGTTAGGGTTACACAGAGAAACCCTGTCTCAAAAAAGAACCAAAGGGAAAACAAAATTAGAAACCCCATAGTCTTTGGTATGTATGTACCTGGAAGATATTATACTGAATGAAATAAACCAGCAGCAAAAAGGCAAATATTGCATGGTCCCTCAGTTACATGTGAAATCTCAGGTTGAACTAAATAAACAGTCAAGTGGTGGCTATGACAGGGGCACTAAGGTGATGCTTGTCAAATTACATGAAATTACAGTTAGATAGAGGGAGTACAATCACAGGGATGACTATTATTATATACATACAAATTGCTAAGAGAATAAATTTAGCTTGCTAAAGCACTATAGTGTCCATCATATATACAAGTTGTCCTTGTCAACTAAAACAAATACATAGAGGCAAATATACCAAGACTTTACTGAAGGTTGTGATGGCTGTTCTTGGTTGTCAAGGTGACTACAGCAGGAATTAACTAAAACCCAAGCAGCTGGGCATACTTGTGAGGGATTTTTTTTTTTTCTTGATCAAATGATTTGAAGTGGGAAGACCCACCTTTAATCCAGATCTTTTGAGATGGGGAGATGCACCTTCAATCTGGCCATGCCTTCTGCTGGCAGCCGATGTAAAGGACATGGAAGAAGGAAGGTTTTGCTCTTTGCTGCTTCTCCCTCCCTCTTGGTCGGATTTTCGTTCCTCCACTGGTGTTAGAGCCTGCTTCTTCAGGGTTCCAGTGCATCCTGGGGACCAGCTGAGACATCCAGCCCTATGGACTGAACAACTACCGGATTCTTGGACTTTCTATTGGTAGACAGCCATTGTTGGACTGGCTGGACCACGGGGCCTGTAAGCCAGGCTCATAAATCCCTTTCTGCTTACTTGTGTATAGATTCGTTCTGTCAGTTCTGTTCCTCTGTTGAACTCCGAATAATACAAAGACCATGGTAATTTTTTATTTCATTTTAATTATCTTATGTGTGCCTTCTGTTTTGTTTTTTGAAAAAGACTCTCTGTAGCTCAGGCTAGCTCTTTAACTCATGGCAAACTGTTTTAGTTCCCGGGTGCTGGATTACTGGTGTAATTCTTTGTTTACTTGTAACACAGTCTCAGGTAGTTCAGGCTGGCCTCGAACTCCTTCTGTAACTAAGGAGGACTTTGAACATCTGCTTCTGCCTCCTCAGGGTTGGGATCACAGGCATGCCCTGTCATGGGGTGCTGAGGACTGAACCCAGCTGGGGACTGACCTCAGAACTTCGAGCATACTAAGCAAGCATTCTACCACCTAGGGTTACATCCCTAACCCATTTGTTTGCTTTCTAAAAACATCACTGAAAAGTTGTTGTTAGCACCCAGGTATGGTGGCACATGCCTATGATGCCAGAACTTCAGCAACTCAGTCAGAATTTTAAGTTTGAAGCCAGTCTAGGACACTTAGAGAAATCCTAACCCTAAACAATCCAGTGTTTTCAGTTGTGGGATATTTGTACACTGTGTGAGGATGTATTTGTTCTGATTGGCTTAATAAAAAGATGAATGGCCAATAGCTAGGGAGGAGATATAGGCAGGATTTCTGGGAAGAGAAAGGAATAGGAGGTATCTAGGCTCAAGGGAGATGCCGGGAGACATGGAGAGAAAAGAGGAGGTTCAAGATGGAAGAGAGATGATGCCATGTGCTAGGACATAGATTAATATAAATGGGTTCATTAAGTTATAAGAGCTAGCTAGGAACAAGCCTAAGCTAAGGTCAAGCTTTCATAATTAATAAGAAGACTCCGTGTCAGGACTGGAGAGATGGCTCAGAGGTTAAGAGCACTGGCTGCTCTTCCAGAGGTCCTGAGTTCACAGTCATCTATAGTGGGATCTGATGCTCTCTTCTGGCATAAAGGCATACATGCAGATAAAGCACTCATACATAAAATAAATAAATAAAATCTAAGAAGGAGCAGAGAAGGAGAAGAAGCAGAAGCAGAAGCAGAAGCAGTCTCCATGTCAATATTTGGGAGCTGGCTGTCAGGACAAAGAAAGACTCATTACAATTGTCAGTTATATAATGTGCTGTCTTAGCCAGCCTAGCAGCCCATTGGGTAGGGCATAGGAGGACCCTTATGCATGTTCTCCTTGTAAAAGTAAGATAGTATAGATAAAATGTAAGTCCCTGACACAGTCTCCCATAAGCCTGCATGTCCCTATACATTATTTGTTTAGATGTAAAGCTACTAAATTACATAGCATTTGATGTTGACCATAAGGCCTCACTATGTTACTGAAGTCCACTAGATTTCATCCCCAGCCAGGATTGTCTTATACAGAACATTTATTTTGTGTGTCCTCTATTTTCAACTTCCTGTTTGGCTCAACACTATTTCTTAAATATATTCCCATGTTACCCTGTTGGTAGTGATACATTATTTATGATTTATTAAAGCTTGACTGAGGATTCAGAAAGCAATGTCAGCCTCAAGCCTTAGAAGCAGACACATATCTTTAATCCCAGCAGCCAGAAGCTAGGAGGTGGTGGTACATACCTTTAATCCTAGGACTCAGGATTAAGAGGTAGACGAGATCTCTGTGAGTTCAAGGCCACCCAGATCTACACAAGAGTGAATCAATCTAAAGGAGAATTATAGCTCACACCTTTAATCCCAACATTACAGAAGCAAGGTCTCAGAGAGGCATTCGTTCTTCAGCCGCACTGAGGAGAGGCCGTAGTTTGAGACTTGGTGAAGAACTCAAGCATGGATCAGCCCTTTTAGCCTGAACTAGAGGTGAGAGCTAGTAGCTGGCTGTTTTGCTTTTCTGATATTCAGCTTGAAGCTTGAACCCCAATATCAGTCTCTGGGTCTTTTATTAATTCGTGTTACACCATTCTTGGTTAAAGTCCTGTTTTTACTACTGACTTCTTTTGAAGTCATTATATATTATTACACAGACAGATATAGCTCACTATTTATCCAGCTAAATCCCCATGATGGTTGTGTGCAGTTTTTTGGGTTTTTTTTTTGTTTTTTTTTTGTTTTTTGTTTTTTTTGTTTTCAAGACAGGGTTTCTCTGTGGCTTTGGAGGCTGTCCTGGAACTAGCTCTTGTAGACCAGGCCGGTCTCGCCTGACTTTGCCTCCTCAGTGCTGGGACTAAAGGCGTATGCCGCCACCACCACCCAGCTTGATTTATGTTTTTTATATAACATATAATATAGAGGGTTGGAGAGATGGCTCAGTGGTTAAGAGCACTGGCTGCTCTTCCAGAGAACCAGGGTTCAATTCCCAGCACCCACATAACGGCTCATAACTGTCTGTAACACCTGTTCCTGGTGATCTGACACCCTTACACGGACACACATGCAGGCAAAACACCAATGTACATAAAACAAATAGATTAATTAAAATATATAATGTTTCAGATTTTGCTTATTTTTATTTTAAAAAATTATGTGTCTGTGTATCATGTACACATGAATGCAGGTGCTCCCAGGAAGCCAAAGGCACCTGATTCCCCCTGGTGCTGGGCTTACAGGCAATTGTGAGCAGCCCTACTTGGGTGTGATGGGTGGGTGGGGCTGGGTAGATGGATGGGGGCTCGAATCTGAACTCTGGTCCTCTGCAAGTGTCTTTAACCGCTGAGCCTCCTTTCCAGGTCCCGCAGAGAAAGGATTTGTTTTAACTGAGAACAATAGCAAACTTGTAAACATTAAACTCCCGTGCCTGTCTGTATTCCTCCAGCCTAAGGAGGCCCAGAACAGTCTGTCTCAGAGCTACTGATGCAGTGGGAACCGAAAGACAGCAGGAGCTCTACATACTTCTTTGTTTGTTTGCTTTCCCTCACAGAATTCAGAACAGTGTGCATATATGAACTCCTCAGCTCCCAGGACCAACAACTGCTTTAGGGCAACTCCCTCTTAAACCTCACGAAAAGGATATCGGACCTGGGGAGACCCTAACCCTGAGTGATGAGACCTAAGACATCCAAGTCCTTCATCCCTTCCCTAGAACATAGAGAATTTGATCCTTTGGACCTGTGGCCGCTGTTAGCTCCTGTCACCACCCGATCTTCAGCTTTTGCCCACGAGCTTAGGATGCCAGAGATGGAATCAGCAAATTCCCAGCACCTTGCGCTCCGGCCGTGTCATCCTTAACCAAAGGCGCAACTGAGTGTAAAATAAGTAAAGTTCTTGCGCTTGCTAAAACGACTCACCGCACAAAGGCTCTCCGGTGAGAAGAAGAAAAGCAAAAAGCAGAAGAGAAAGAAAAACACTCCCCTCCCTCCAGACTCCGCTCAAGTCTCTAATCTCATCTCTGAAAAGGAACTGTACTTTACTGTCCACAAAACAGTCTGTTTTCAAAGTGAGAGCAGGAGGGCGCTGGGAGAGGGCGGCCTGGGCCCACGGCAGCCTGCGAATTCCTGCTTGTTTATAGAAGGCAGTGGCCGAGGACAGACACTTTGAAACCACCTGTGAACGAATTAAAGACCGAGGGGGGCAAAACCCCCATCACAAACAGAATCTCACTGCTCAAGTGTGAAAGAAAAGGAAGAAAGAAAAAGCCAAGTAGATCTTTGCCGGCGACCACTAGATGGACGTAGAATTCAAAAACATTCTTTGGGGAGATCAAGAATGGCAGGCTTTGAAGCCTGGAGGGCCGGCGAGGCTCAGAGCGCCCGCCCGGCCGCCAGCCCCACAGCCGCACTCTTGCACTTGCTGGGGAAAGCATTTAAATGGGAACAATGTCAAATTTCACAGCTATCTTATGTCCAGTGACCTTACGGGACCCCGAGGGAAAGACAGATCGAAAATGATTGTTCTCGACAAGTTCCTCAAAGCGAAAAAGTCAAATAGGCAAACCTTCAGAAACAACGTCTGCCGAATGAAAAAACCAAACCAAACCAAACCAAACCAAAAAACGCTCATAAAACTGTTGTTGTTGCGCGCCCTGCCCAGGGCCGTCAGAGCCTGCTTGCCCACTCGCTCGCCCGCTTATTTATTTATTTATTTATTTATTTATTTATTTATTTATTTATTTATTTGTCCACCTGCTCTGCACAGGACTCGCCGTGTGGCTCCTTCTTTATCTAACACGCACAGAGATCAAGTTCCATCCCAACAGTCCAGGAACTTGGGAGGAAAAGTTTATTGTGGGGGAAGTAAAAGGAGGTAACAACTATTCTGAAACATTTTATCAATTTGAAACAGCTTTTCCTGATGTTGAAAGAGGAGGAGACAGGCTAGAGTCTGAGCAAAAAAAAAAAAAAAAAAAAGTCTGTAGCTATGTGAAAGAACAATAGAGGACAATTTAGGAGAACAAAGATGAGCTCTCGAACCTCTGTCTGTATTTTAGACAAGAATTTCAATGACACTTCATGTCCTCTAACTTTGCCTTAAGTGAACCATCTTAGCTTAATGGCTCCCCCTCCTTAAGAGGAAAGAAACTTTAGAGGAGGGACTAAAAGTCCCTTTCATCACCACCCGGGGTCACATCCCTTTCCCAGGACTACCGTAAGTGTGATGTACATATAGGCCTATTCTATATTTTTGTACTATATTTATTTACATGTATGGTCCTTAAAGAACTACGATAGCTTTGTAGTGACTCTCATAAATGGCATCGCACTGCTCCAAACCCATTTTGCTTCTTTCACTCAGTATTATGATTTTGACACCCACCCATATATGTATGTATGTATGTATGTATGTGTTATTTTTTTTTCTGGACAGTGTTTTAAAAGAGGAAAAAGTTTATTCACAGGAAAGTCATATGTATACTTATTTACATATTTCTGCCTGTCTGATTGGAAGCACTTCATCAGAGAACCAAGCAACTGATTTGGGTTTTCAAAAAGATTGACAAAACACATTCGGAGTGACAAGGGATGGCACAGGGCATTCCAGAGATAACCCCTTAAAATAATCTCTTAAACTGGGAACTGCAAGGGTAAGTTGGCTGGTGTGAGGGCTTCAATGCTGGGCATTGCACCTGAGCCCCTGCACTTCAAAGGCAAGCTATCGACCCCTGTGCTGTATCTTCAGTCCTCTCCCCATGGCTTTTAATATTTATTCTATCAGGGTGGTGGTGGTGCACGCCTTCAATCCCAGCACTTCGGAGACAGAGGCAGCAGACCTCTGTGAGTTTGAGGTCAGCCTGGTCTACAAAGCCTGAGACAGCCAGAGCTGTTACACAGAGAAACCTTGTCTCAAAACAAAAATCAAAATCAAACAAATAAAAAAGGGATGCTAAACTAATTGAGGCAAGATTTACTAAAACATAACTTCCTTGGAATCTATAAAGTACCTTACCATTTAAATCCAACAAGCAGATGTGCAAAACAAAGGAAAGAGGCTTTGTTTGGGGGAGTTGTTGATGTGTACAGAATCAAATATTCCCAGAATGGAGCTGAAGGGCAAGGTAAAACTATGGTGGTCACTTAAGGAATGTTGCTTGCAACAGTTTCAATGTTACCATGTCAGGGCTCCTGTGCACAAAACTTTTGAATGCAGGGCTTTGATTTGTTCAGGTCTCCTCAGGGAGGGGCCACCGAATCCTTGAAGCATTATTGAAAAAGATGGCTAAGATATTCTGCCCAAAATTCAACATCACCTTTAATCTTGCCCTCTCCTCCTCTAATCCCTAGGTAATGTTTTGTGCTTCTTTTGCAGAAAAGCAATTTTGTTAATCACTTTAGCACCAATGCTTGCATCCCTGGCAATACTCAGAACTGCCTCGAGACCCAGCTCTTTGATGTGGGAAAGAAACACACACACACACTCTTTCGCATGTAATCTGAAAACAATTCACCTCTTGCCAATGAATGCACAGCACTCGACTTAAATAGAGAGCAAGTTCTCTGGAGGTTCCTAATCCTCTCTGCCAAAGAAGAGAAGAGAATCACTCAGGTAGCCCAAGGTCCGTCCGTCATTCAGGAGTTAAAATCACTTGAAATGTTTGGTGGTGTGTTTGGGGCTTCTTAAAAACAACAAAACAAAACAAAACAAAAACAAAAAAACACTTGTGAAGATTATTGCTTGAGACAGCGCAAAAAAAAAAAAAAAAAAAAAAAAAGATTCCCCATCCCCAACTCAAACAGGATATTCTTCTCAACTCAGATAGCTCTTGATCTACTACAAAAAACAAAACAAAACCCCCCGTCTTAATCCCTCAAAGCTGGGCTGTTATAGAGAAGCAGCAGTAACTGAGGTGGCTTAAATTCCAGAAATGTACAAAAGATTTAGTTGTAAAGAAAGCTAAAAAAGAAAAAGAAACTCAGCTGGCATTGCTGTGACGCAAGGAGGCAAATTTAGAGCAGTAAAAATGCAAAGGTTGGCCCCTGAGAGAGGAAGCTGAGGGTTCCGAACTCTCTTGATGGTCTCTAGACTTCTAACGGGATGGGTGTAGCTGTGTGTTTGGAAGGGTGGGTATGTGCCAACACTTGAAAAACGCTGACATTGGCTTCTCCTCGGGATGATTTTATTTAAGCATGCGATGGTGCTTCTCTGGGATGCTCCATCATTCTGAAGCTTTGCGACACAAACAACTCTCCTTTTATAACTTTCGGTTGAGGTCAGTAATTTCCCCTTGCTTGGTGTTTTTTCCTTATGCATTAGTGCTTATTTAAACCCAGTGGGGAGATTCTGTTCTCTCCTCTTCTATCCAGTTATTCTATCCTCACCGTCTATGAGTCTGATCTGCCTTCACACAGTTCAGTTAATGCACTGCACGTCCCCTTTGCTTACTATTGCAAAGTAACAATTTCCCTCATTATGGCTTCTTCCACTTACTCAAATATGCTCAAAAATTGCCCTTTCACAATTTAGAATTCCCCCTTAGAGAATTTTGTTGTTTTGTTTCGAGACAGGGTCTCACGATGTGGCCTTCAATAGACTCGTACTCTATAGTTCAAGACTGTGGCCTTGAACTTACAGAGATCTGTCTGCTTCTTCTTCCTCAGTGTTGAGAGTAAAGACTTGAGCCATGATGTGTGGTGTTAAAAATTATTTTTGATGACTAATAAATATAAATGGTTTTAGGTAAAAATTCAGAAGATAACAAACGGGAGGGTGAGATGGTTCTTTGAGCTAAGGTGCTTGCCACTGAACCTGATTTCCTGAGTTCAGTCCCTAAGACCCACATGGCAGAAGAAGAGAACTAAGTCCTCCAAGGTGTCCTCTAACCTGTATGTATATATCACAGTGTGAGCATTATACACACACACACACACACACACACACACACACAAAGTTTCTCTGTGTAGCCTTGGCTGTCCTGGAACTCACTCTGTAGACCAGACCGGCCTCAAACTCACAGAGATCCACCTGTCTCTGCCTCCTGAGTGCTGGGATTAAAGGCGTGCGCCACCACCACCGGCTTTAAATAAGTTTTATGGAAGTTCCATGATGCCAAGTTACTTCTGATAAGTTTTGAATTCCCGGTTATTGGATAGCCAACATTGCTGATGTAATAAACCAATCAAACTGAATTAATAAACCCAGGTTTAATGAACAGAGCAAAACATTCCTGGGTGCCAACCATGAGGCAAATATGGCGGCCAGATCTTAAGAAACCTATAGACATGGTCTTGAGAAGCCCTGGGGAGGGTCTTAACTCTTGGTGGGCTTTCTGAGGGGAGCATGGTCTGGGGAGGGGGAGAGTAGGACTTCCTGGAACTCTGTAGATCAGGCTGGCCTCAAATTTACAGAGATCTGAGTGCTCGGATCAAGGCCACCACCACTGCCCGGCCGGTTATTGTTTTTAATGAGTTAGGCAAGTATGAGGCCATATCTTTCTGGTTGTTCTACTGCTGGATGGCAAATGAGCTGGAGGGAGATCTTGACAGATACGGGTAAAAGAAATCTCCTGAGTGGTGCCACACATCCACTACCACGTTTACTTGA
Organism: Cricetulus griseus; assembly: GCF_003668045.3. NCBI lineage: Eukaryota > Metazoa > Chordata > Mammalia > Rodentia > Cricetidae > Cricetulus > Cricetulus griseus. The sequence goes on from NC_048596.1 coordinate 15,888,331, forward strand.
GTGCATGAACGCCAGGGTCAGCGTTCCCTACCACTCCAGGTGATTCTGAGCATGTGGTGGCTCACCCCTCCCCGAGCGCTGTGTGGTCACTGTTTGATTCCATTAGCAGGAAGATTCCGATCAGCCTTTCGCTTGTCCATTCTGCTAGCGTCTATAAGTTCCTTTTGTAGGTGTAAAGTTCAGCATTCTTGGCTCACTCTAGCTGGAAACCTCTTCCAGCAGCAAGTGTGTTCTTGGCTGGGAAGGAGAGCCGAGGTTGCAGGAAGCAAGAGTTGATTGTCAATGGCTGTTGCTCTTCGTGGGGAGCCAGTGGTCTTGCTAAGTAAGCTTCCTGGGCATGGAAAATGCTCAGGTGACTACTACAGGGAAAGGTGCTTAAGCTGCCTCTTCCTGGCCAGGTCAGTCTACTGGCTCTGGGAACAGACCCTGGGGCTACCTTGAATTTCCTGACTGTTTGCCTTCCAGCTACTGGAAAGTATAACATTACATTTTGGTTCCAAGGCCATACTTGCTCTTTATTTAGTGTGTGTGTATATGTATGCATGTGTGTGTTCTAGTCAGGTAAACCTGGGGGCTGGTGAGATGTCTCACTGGGTGATGGGGCCTACTGCCAGACCTGATGGCTTGAGTGCTATTCCTGGAACCCACATGGGAGAAGGAGAGACTGACATCAGCAAGTTGTCCTTGACCTCCATATATGTGCCATGGCATCTGAGACACCTTCCCCTGACAGGTAAATAAAGAAAAATAAAGAAAACAAAACAGCCCATTGCATTTTTCCCATATTTTAAACAGGAACTGAAACCTAACAGATGATAAATTAATGACAACCAAAGGCTTAGTTTTCAGTGTTATGAATGTCTTAAGTTAGGCGTTATTAAGTGGCATTCATAATAATTGTAGAACTAGGAATAAGAATTTTATCTTTATGTTTTTTTTAAAATTTGTTTTATTTTGATATGGTGTCTCACTATGTAACCCTGGCTGGTATGGAACTCTTTATGTAAACCAGGCTGGCCTGTTATCCAAGACACACATCTGCCTCTGCCCCCCAAGTGCTGGGGTTAAAGATGAGCTCCATCGTGCCTACATTATTTATGGATTGAGACAGCATCTCACACTGTGGCCCAGGCTGGCCTGAAGCTTGCAGCATTCTTCTTGTCTTGGCTTCCCAAGTGCTGGGATAACAGAACTGAGCCACCATGCCCAGCTTAAGAATTTTCTATTTGACCTAGCTTTTTCTTCTAGAAGAGTTCAAGATTCTTAAAGAGAAAACTTTTCCCGCACCTTAATTCTTATACATTTCTTGGGAAAGAGCTCATGAGGTCATATTTGTGCTTATCATTAGCAATCGACTGATTTTATTGATCCTTTCAAAGGCAACAAATTCTAGAAGCATTGTAAGAAATCCCCAGAAGCTTTGGGACATCCACAAGGCTGTGTGGCATTCTGTCTCTTGAGGTTTTACATCTTCCATTGTTGTTGTCAAGGAAGCTGGCATTCTGACTGGGAAAGACTAGAAAATCCACAAAATCTTGTGCTACACCGTAGTGTAGGAATTTGTTTAAAGCCTCATTTCAATGGTCCCATATTATTTCTATAAGTTTTCTTCAGCTAAACATGACCCTGTTCTATGCTGGCATTACCTGGCAACAAAAAGGTCACCACAAACTGACTCATCAGGGTTACTTAGCCGGCAAATTTCCTGAAAATGTTGAAGCTTTCTTTCCTTCCTCACAAAGTTGCATTTTCCCTGTTGCCCCTCTCCCGCCAATTACAGATACTGTGCATTTACATACACATTTGAATACACACACACACACACACACACACACACACACACACACACACACACACACACAACTTATATGAAAATCAGTGACTGAAAATGTGTTTTCTCACAGTCAGAAATATGTCTTGAAATAGTGCCTGCCTTTCTTTCCTCCCTCCCTCCACTCGTTTGCTTTTTTTTGGGGGGGGGTTGGTTTCTTTTCTTTTCTTTTTTTTTTTTTTGAGACAGGTCTCTCTGTATAGCCCTGTCTGTCCTGGAAGTCAATTTGTAGACTAGGCTGTCCTCGAACTCACAAAGATCTTTCTGCTTTTGCCTTCAGAGTGCTGGGTTTAAAGGCGTGCGCCCCCACTGATGACTCTTGCTTGATTTCTGAAAACAGGGTCTCACATAGTTGAGGTTGGCTTCAAACTCTGTGTATCTGGGGATGACCTTGAGCTCCTGATCCCCCTGCCTCTACTTTCCCAGTGCAGCATGCAATCACAGGTGTCACATCTAGACGTTTGGTTTATGGGGTCTTGGGGATGGAACACTGGGCTTTGTGCATACTGGGCGAGCAGTCTACCAACTGCTGTACATTCCTAACCTTGGATTGGTGTCTTCAGATCCATGGAAAACAAATGTTTGTAATCCAACTGGTTTTTGTTTGTTTTCTGACACTGGGTTTCTCTGAGTAACAGCCTTGCCTGTAATCCAACTGTTAATCCAGACCATGAAAAATGTTTTTTTTTTTACCCATTCATTTCCACTTCGATGCTACCGACTGAACCCAGGGCCTCTTATGTGTTAAACAAGTGTTCTCACACTGGTTAATGCACGCTCAGTTCTAGCTGACTAGAAATTTTAAATAGACGTTTACGTACGTCTGTGGCTCTCTTGCTTCAGCCTCCTGAGTGCTGGGATTATTGGCATTCACCACTATGGCTGGCCAAATTTCTTTAGTTTTTAGCCACACGTCTTTGTTTTCTCCTTCAGAATCCTATCTGGAATATCATACTGCATTTATTGCAGCACGTCTCTTTTGGTCCCTGTTGGCTGGGACAGTCTCTGGGACCTCCCTTGTTTTTTTTTTTTTATAATCTTAACATTTTGAGGGGATGCTGCTCAGGTATTTTGTAGCTGTACAATGTTGTTCATCATTATTAGATATGAATGCTAGAGAGAAAGGCTACAGAGGCACCTGCTGTCTGTTTTCCCTTTATTTCTACAGAGCTGACAATTGAGCCTGGGCCTTATGTTTAGGCAATCACTCTACCATTGAGCTACACTGCACCCTACCTGCCACTGCCCACTAGTAATGTGACTTGTTGACTTGACCTTCACCTCTTGGCTGAAGCACCACTTGTTGGGCTTCTCCACAGTACATTGCTCCTGTCCTTCTCATACTCTACTCTCTGGAGGAAAGTCAGCAAGTAGATGAGCACAGGAGTGGAGAGGCATGCTCTATTTCTTAGAGGGCTGAGGATCTATAAAGTCATTTAGAATTCCTCTGCATGGGAGAACAGTAAAATAAACATCTAAACATTACAATGAACTCAGAATTCAATCTCCAGTACACACAAACAAACAGAAACCAATTTAATTATTATTTTACATTTAGGTGTAAGTACCTCTTGGGCCTTTTTCTTTAAGATATGCTCACTGCAGAAAGCTTAGAATACACAGTACAGTGCAAAGCAGAGATGAGCAGAATGAGACACAAGTCCACATCTCACAGGCAGTCATTTCTAGCATTTGTTACAGTCTCTTCCAGTCTTTATGGATGAAGTTAACTATTTCAAGTCAGCACTTGTGAGCTGGGCATGGTGGTGCATGCCTTTAATCTAGGCACTCAGGAAGCAGACACAGGAGGATCTCTTTCTTTCTTTCTTTCTTTCTTTCTTTCTTTCTTTCTTTCTTTCTTTCTTTCTTTTTTTTTTTCCAGGCAGGGTTTCTCTGTGGCTTTGGAGGCTGTCCTGGAACTAGCTCTTTTAGACCAGGCTGGTCTCAACTCACAGACCAGCCTGCCTCTGCCTTGTAAGTGCTGGGACTAAAGGCGTGCGCCCACAGGAGGATCTCTGTAAGTTCAAGTCCAGTCTGGTCTACAAATTGAATTCCAGGACCGCCAGAGCTGTTACACAGAGAAACCCTGTCTCAAAAAACCAAACCAACCAACTAACCAACCAACCAACCAACAAACAAAAACAAACCAAGTTAAACTTGCTTGAAATTGCTTCTTATGAAAGAAAAATATTTTCTCTTTGAATATGGCAAAGATGGTGGATCCATATAGCAATGGCTTTCCTAACTAGAGTTCTCAATGTAAGCTACCACTCATGATTTCTGAAAACATATTTTAGACATTTCCTCTATTATAAGAAGCTTGTTTACAAAAACATTCACTGTGAGGTCTCTTCTCTTCCTTTTTTTTATTTAAAACTTTTAATTTTATGTGTCTGAGTGTTTTGCCTGCATGTATGTTTGTGCACCACATGAGTGCCTGGTGCCATGGAGGTCAGATAAGGGCAATGGGTGTTCTGGAAATGGAGTTACAGACAGTTTTCCATCACCATGTGGATGCTGTGAACTTAACTTGGGTCCTTTGCCAGAGCAACGAGAACCATTAAACCACCTTTCCAGTCCCTCTCCTTTCTAATCTTCAAATGTGTTATTTTATTTCTTCATGATATATTTATTTACTTATATATCAGACGGAGATGTGTATCCCAGGCTGGTCTCAAATTAACCATGTAGTCAAGGATGACCTTGAACTTCTGATCCTCCTTTTCTACCTTCCTGGTGCTGGAATTAGACAAGATAAATAAGGTTTGAAGAAATTTGAGTGGCTAGTTAAAAATTCTGTCAATAGTTGAGCAGAGAGACGGAGACAGAGGACTTCAATCTGAGGTCAGCCTGACTTATTTGATGAAATCCTGGCTCAAAAACAAACAAAAATCCTAGAAGCCTGGAAGATATCTCTGTGGGTAAAATGTTTGCCTTGTTAGCACGAGGACCTGAGCACCCATGTAAAAGTTGGGTGTCATGGTGTGTGTATGTAAGCAGAGACAAGTGGCTCCCTGGAGTTCACTGATGAGCAAATCTTGCCAATTAGTGAACTCCAGGTTTACTCAGAGATTTTGTCTCAAAAAAGCAAAGTGGAGAGACAATGGGAAAATACGTGTTCTCTACCTCTGACTTCTAAACAAACACACATACACACATGATCATGCACACAAAGAAACACTAATACAGACACACGCATGCACACCCTCCCCACCCATTTAAACCCCCCCCACACACACACAGGCATGAGGAGGACACTAAAAACAAAACCAAGTGAGCAGTCTGGCTATGGTGACATATGTCTTTAAATTGAGTGCTAAGGAGGTAGAGGCAGACAGTTCTATACAGCAAGTTCCTGGCCAGCCAGTAAGGCACCATGACACCCTGCCCCAGAACAAAACAAATTAAAAACAACAAAAACAATGATGATGACGAACAAACACAAGTAAGCAAAGAAACCCATTCTGGCACTGACCCAGTTTTCAACTCTCCAAACTCCTTGTCACATGGTGCTCTCGATGATGTCATTTTTCTCTTTAAAAGGGTTTATTGACTTTCTTAAAGTTGATACATGCTTACAGGAAAAAAAAAAAAACTCAAGTAATATAGAAAAGTCTAAAAGTAAAATTCAAAATTCCTGTCACCAGGAAATAACCATAATTAGCATTTTCCTCAAATACCCCCTTTTCCATATTCACAGAGAGATACATTTATTTTCAATGCTCATAGAGTCTTGCTATGACTCAGTGGGTAAGGTGCCTGCCTCCAAGCATGATGGATGACCCAAGTTCAATCCCTGGGACCTATGGTAGGAGAGAGCTGACTCCAGTGAATTGGTCTCCGACGTTCACACACGTACTGTGCCATTCATGACCTCCTGACGTGCCAAGTAAGTAAGAAAAAGTTTATGTAACACATACTAAATTTATTAAAGTTTAAGGTCATTTGTGTCTGTATGTGGGTGCACGTGGCATGGCTTGTGTGTGGAGGTCAGAGGACAACCTTCAGGATCAATTATCTCTACTATGAGGGTCTCTGGGATGCAATTCAGGTCGTCAGGATTGGAGGTAGGAGGTAGCTATCTTCATCCACTAAGCCCTCTATCTCATCAGCCCATATTGTTACTGAATTTAAAGAAGAAAATGAAGTGGAAACACAGTGAAGGGGTTGCCAAACTTTAGTTAAACGTTCTTCCGCAGGAACCTATTAGTGCCTATAGACTCCTTTAAAGTGTCGCACAGAGATTATGAAAAGCATTAGGGTTAAGGGTCTGCCTTCACAATTAGCTCTTTAAAAGTCAAGATAGCACCTGCCCTTAATCCTAGCACCTGGAAGCAAAGGCAGGCAGATGTTTGAGTTTGAGGCCAGCCTGGTCTACATAGTGAGTTCCAGGCCAACCAGGGCTACACAGAGAGACACAGAGAGATGGGAGGGGTTAAAAAGCTGAGGGAAGGGCTGGTTCTGGTGGCGCAGGCTGGTAGGATTTGCTGAAGGAGGCAGAGGCAGGAGGATCTGGAGTTCGAGGCCAGCCTGGACTACACATTAAAAAAAAAAAAAAAAAAAAGCTGAGGGAAGGGCAAAAAAGGGGGAGATGGTATGGGGCGGGGAGAATGTGTGTTTCCCAGATAATGGCCGTATGTAGTCCCGTATAATACAAAACATCATCTTAAGTAATCAAGACAAGAATAGAGGCAGCTTTCATTGCCTGCAAGCAGCTTTTATTTCAATACTAGAGCAGCTTCATGGTCAGAAGTAAACTACAATATTTGTGTTCTTTATTAATTGCAAAAGGTTTTAGAGGACCCTTGATTAATGCTTTATCCCATTTTTCTGCTGTATACGGAAAGGTTCTCATTAGAATACAAGCTTTGAAAACAGACTGGCTGGATTTGATACCTTATTCTTAGAATGCTTAGAAACACTCAAGCCCCCAGTTTCTCTTCTGGAAAAAAAAAAAAAGTCATTGAGAGGAACATAGCCGGCAGTGATGGCAGAAACCGTTAATCCCAGCACGTAGGCAGAGTCAGGCAGATTGCTGTGAAATCCAGGACAGCTAGGGCTACACAGAGAAACTCTGTGTTCAAAAAACCAGGGCAGGGAGGGGAGAGGAATATGCAGGACAATATATCAATATATAGAAAATTATTGTGACAGTGGCTGATCAAGTGTTCAATATATGTAAGTTATTTAGAGGGATAAGTACCCGTGTGGAGGTCAGAGAACACTCTGGGAGTCAGTTTTCTCCATGTGGGTCCTTGGGGTGGAACTCAGGTCGACAGGCTTGGAGACAAGCACCTCTACCCACAGAGCTACCTTGTCAGTACTAGACGTCAATCCTAAACTAAGCAGTTTGTCTGATTTGCATATGGTACTTTGGTTAATTAGCTAATTAAGGGTTTAGGATATATCACCGTAACAGAATACCTGCTTACCGTGTGTGAGGCCCTGGGCTCAATCCCAGTACTAAAACAAAACTAAGCCCCTTTATTTATGTTCTGAAAAGGTAGCCCAGGCTGGATTCAAGCTCTCCAACTCTCCTGCCTCCACCCCTGGAGTCCTGTGATTATAGGTGTGTAGTACCAAATCTGGCTGGCAACTTGATTTATGTGTCTGTGTGCACATGTTCCTGTGTGTGTGTGTGTGTGTGTGTGTGTGTGTGTGTGTGTGTGTGTATACACAGGTGTGGAGGCCAGAGGTCAATGTCAGATGGCTTTCTCAATTGCCCTCTACTTCATTTTTGAGACAGGCTCTCTCACTGAATCTAACTCTTGAAGTTTTGTCTGGTTTCTGAGTCCCAGATATCTCCATGCTTCTTCGGACTAGTCTGGGATTACAGGGGTTGGGGAGTCAAACTCAGGTCTACACTTCAGTGACTGAGCCATCTCCCCAGCCTCTGTAAATTGATGTTTTAAAATAATATTTTAGTTTGCCCCAAAATGAAGGCAATATGGGTAAGATGTACTCTTTTTGTTTGTTTGTTTGTTTTTGTTTTTTCAAGACAGGGTTTCCCTATGTAGCTTTGGAGGCTGTCCTGGAACTAGCTCTTGTAGACCAGGCTGGCCTCGAACTCACAGAGATCCACCTGCCTCTGCCTCCCAAGTGCTGGGTTTAAAGGCGAGCACCACCAACACCCAGCAAGATGTACTCATTTAACTGTATTTTAATCCTGCTGTTTTCTTGGGTTAGTTATATTTTTTAAAAAATGCCTGTAAGTCTTCCACTAAACACTAGGGACAATCAACATGGATGAACTATACTATATGTGAATAACAGGTTAAAATTACTTAAATTTAAATGGGGTTCTGAAATCATACATTATATTGATCTGTCTTCTTGTCAGAGTGGCTCACAGCACTCAACTGCAGCAAAATGTTGATCTAATGATGCCATCACTTCAATGTGCAATGCCTCTACCTCAACAGGCTTCTGACAGTGTCACACCTGAGACTAAGACAGTTTAGTAAAATGATCACTAGAGAGTCAGTCTAAATTCTTTGGTTGCATTGAAATGTGTCCTTTACCACTTCATTTACATCCCAGATATTAACATGCCCAAATCTTTTTTAACTATGGCCTTGAGTTTGGAAATTGTCATCTGCACAAAGCCTTTGTTGTGTTTTTAAGGGGATGTGTGCATGTGTGTTTTTTTTGTAACAGGATTTGACCTGTAACTATCACTGAGAATTTTCTTAGAGGAGTTCAAAGCATTTTACAGGGATCATCTCATTTATCCTTCGAAAGTAAAGCAGAGGCATTTATCTCCGCTACAGACCGAGAACACTAAAAGGCCAAGATAGGTGGGGTTTTTGTTGTTGTTTTGTTAAGATCAAAAAGTAATTCTAGGGCAGAGCCAGATTCGGGTCTGACCTTGTTACATGATGCTCCTGCAGCCTGGGAGCTCCACACAGGACTTTCCTTTCTTTCCCCTTGGCTATGCTAGGCTTTGAATGACTTTCAGAATTAATATCTCATCCATTCCTGCTCCTTAAGAGTGGCTATTAAGAAGTCAGCACAAAAGAAAGTTCTCCGATCATTCTTTTATGGATGTTTGGGTTGTTTTCAAGACTGGGTCTTACTCTGGACCCTTGGCTGTTGTGGAATTTACTGTGTAGATCAGGTTGGCCTTAACATTGTGGTGATTTCACTGCTTCCCAAAGTGCTGGCATTACAGGTGTATGTCATCACACCTGGTCTCTTACACAGATTTCAGGAAGAGGTGCTCATTTTCCTTTGCTCATTTTTTTTTTTTTGGTCTTAGAATGTAGCCCTCCCTGGCTGGCGTGAACTCAAAGAGATCTGCCTGGCTCTGGCTCCCTAGTGCTGGGATTATGAGCATACTCCACCAAGTTGGTTCTTCCAACTCTTACTATGTAGCCCAGTGCTGTCTAGCAGAGAAATAAAATGAACCACAAATATGTCACACATATAATTGAGTTTTCTAATAATTACACTAAATATACTGAATTCATTCCAGTATGTCCATATTACTAACGATTAATTTGTAACAGAATTATGTGAGCTATTTCATTCCTTTTCTTGTCTAGCTTTCCAAAATCAGCTCTGTGTTTGACATGCACTTATAGCATACTTGAATCTGGAGAAAGTGCCTTTCACACACAGACGCCACATGAGATTAAAGTACAAACCAGGTTGGACAGCTCAGGTCCATACTTTTAAGACTGGTTCAGGTGAATCCAGTGGTGGTACAGGAAATGGCTTCGATGTAATCTTGGAGAAACAACTTGCCAATATCTAAGGACTCCTGAAGAGCCCCAGACCAGCCATGTTCTGATGTAGGAGAGAACTATGGGGTCAGGGTCTAGGGCGTTGTTTTTCTCTCCCCAGCTATTGTCTAACTATATTGGTACACTGACAGGGTCTTGGTTCATATCCTTTGTGAGACCAAGTACACCGGGGCTTTCCAACCTTTGGGTTGCAGTTTTATCAGAATCTGGTTTGTGGCTTGTGGAAAGAAGGCACCACCTGGGAAGAGGAACACTCCCAGAACCAGAAGGCCAAGCAAGCAGGTGCCTCTTGAGGGCAGAGGCTCCATCCACCTTGATGGTTCCTGAAGCCACAGGCTCCTCCTGTGGTCTAGCATGGGGCTTTCTGCGAACTTTTCAACAACCTTTTTCCTTTTTTAAACAATCGGTCAGGATCCTTCCTGTGGGCCTTGAATTCATGGCCATCCTCCTGCCTCAGTCTCACACAGGGATTACAGACCAAGCTTGGTTTCTCGTCTTGACGACATGGGCTTCAACCAGAGAGATGTTCCTGGTGCTCCAGAAGGTGGGAGAGCCAGCACCCAAGTTGGGGTTCGCACCCCGAAATGCAGGCGCGAGGGGCGGGTCCCGGCCTGGGCCCGCGCCGCCCCATGTGACCCGGTCCGACATGGTGTCGCCTCCTCTCGAGGAGGCGGCGGCGGCGACTTCGGCTTCGCTGCGCGTCGAGCGGGCCCTGCGGCCGCTCATGGGCAGCCAGGGCCGCTCGGGGTCCCCCGGGAACCGCGGGCCCAGGGAGGGCGAGGGCGGGGAGGCGAGGAAACTGCAGGAGGCGAGGGTCGCGCGGGGAAAGCGAGGGAAGGGGCCAGCGGGCACCGGGCACGGCGGAAGAGGAAGCGGGGCGGAGGGGAAGCCGGGCCTGCGGCCGGCGGCCGGGGCGGGCCCGGGGCGGGCGGGAGAGGAAGGCGGCGGCGTGGAGGAAGGGCCGAGAAGCTCCGGGAAGCGGGATGAGGGGAGCGCAGGGCCCGGGGCCGGGCGGCGGGAGGACGGCAGCCCGGAGAGAGCTCAGGAGCGTGGGTGTCAGGCGTGGGGCGGCCCCCCGGGGACCCGGACGGCCATGGCGGCGGCCGCCGAGGACGAGGCGGCGGCGGCGGCTGTGGAGCCGGCCACCCGTCCGGCCGCGGGGCCCGCGCTCTGGCGCCTGCCGGAGGAGCTGCTGCTGCTCATCTGCTCCTACCTCGACATGCGGGCCCTCGGCCGCCTGGCCCAGGTGTGCCGCTGGCTGCGGCGCTTCACCAGCTGCGACCTGCTCTGGCGCCGGATAGCCCGGGCCTCGCTCAACTCCGGCTTCACGCGGCTCGGCACCGACCTGTAAGCGCCCGCTCGCCCGCCCGCTCCCCGCCCCGGGCCGGCCAGCGTCCTGGGAAAGGGCGGGGCGCCGAGGCCTGGTCGGCTCGGGGCCGAGTGGCACCCGGAATACCGAAGCCCACATTCACTCCCCACACCCCCAGGTCCCTCCCCAGCACCCTCGGGGAATCCCGGCGTCACCCCCTCTTCAAGATCCCCCCTCCCGAGGAAGCTTCGGGAGAGCATCCCTCAGTCAGCGCCCTCCCCCGTGGGCGGCTACTCACAATTAGCCATCCTAAAATACTCTCCAGCCCTTGTGAGTTGTGGTTTTTCCTAAAATTTTGAGCCTCTGGGTTCCTCAGCACAGAACAACTAGGTTGGTCTGTGTCCTGTGTCAGGCCTTGAAGGACGACGCCTGCTGGTTCTAGGACCCAGGCCCCCTAGGTGGTCTTTCAGGGTGTTTCTGTGGCCTTTCATCCTGCCCACTCTCAGAGGTTGTTAGGCTTCAGGGCTCAGATAAAGTCAAATGTGCAGAAAAGGGTTCAGATCCTTAAAAAAAAAGCTTTTAGTTCCATTGTCAACATATTTTAGGACTTGATTCAGGCAGAAGGACCCACAAAAGATGCCCGCTTGAGGCAACAAGTTGGATTTGGTGTAGGCTGTATCCAATGTACTGCAGTTTGACCTAGTGATGTCTGAGACCTGTGAATGCAAAACGTTCCTGAAACACTTAGGTTGTTAAACAGGAAGGGAGAGAGAACGAGAACACAACTGGTGAGGATAAAGGCTTTCAGATTGCAGCCTGCCCTTGCTCAGTTGTATGTAATACAGGAGAATAACAAAGTTGACTTTTTTTTAACATAGAAAAAAAAAAAACTGTTTCTGCACAACTATTTCCATTTGAAGAGTTTTTCAGTTGCACATCCCCTTAATGACCCAACCTGCCCTTTTCCCTTAGCCATGCCACCAGAAGAGTGCTTAGGAAGGTAATGTCTTTCGAGGGATGCCACGAGCCATGCCATACATGTGTGTTGAGTTACTTCCTTAGAATAAAAATCTCAGGATAGGTCTTATTGGACAAAGGTTTTGATATGCAAAGGTATTGGACCAAGTCACAGTATACCAGCAAAGGAGGGAACCAATTTGACGTGAGAATTAAAAACAAGAAACCTTTGCTCCCTTAGTGGGGGAGTGAGAGTTTGCCAAAGTTGTGCTATTTTGTAGCTCTCATCACTGGCCAGGGTAAATATTTTGCCATGTGTCTGCTTCACCTGTGAGATTGTCTCTTTCTACTCTTTGTTACTGGGGTCTTGGTGTTTTGGTTATAAATTTGGAATTTTCTGGGTCATAAATGTTTGACTGTCGTCTATCATCCTGATAGAGATATATTTTCCAGTCAATTTTTTATTCTATTGTTTTTATTAGAATTTTTATACTTCATTAGAATCTGCTAGTCTTGTAATTTTTTCTCCTCCCCCATAACCTGAGAAATTTCTAATTCTTCTACAGACCTAACAAATTTGATTGCTAACTGATTTTTCCGATAACTTGATTTTTTTTAAATGGCATTTTTGTCAGTAACACTTGTTTTGTTTTGGTTCAAGGAGAGGAATTCTCTTACTGTATTTTTCTCTAAATAGCTGCTCAGTTATTGCTAGACCTTTTGTTAAGCTTCTCTTTCACTTTGGGAAAGCTTACACTGCTGTACACTAAGTATATATACACACATATACACGTGTTTGTATATTCAATTTATATCTGAACTCTCACTTTTTTCTACTGGTATATCTTTCCATTTCCATAATATTTTAAATATGTTGCTCCGTGGCAGAGTGTAATGTCAGCTAGGGTTAAATTATACTTGCTGTGTTGAAGTGTCATACTGTTGCACTTGTACTCAGTTCATGACCAAAAACATTCTATGCCTTTTCGAGATTCTTGTGCTTCTCACTGTGAAGCTCTGACGTATAGTTTCTATTTATCATTTAGTACTGATTTGCTCCTTTGTGTTTGTAGTTCATGTGTTTTGTGTTATTGCAAAAGCACTTTTTTTCCTCCATGCCTTGTAATGTAGTATTAGACTTAAATTTTCACCCGATTGTCTTATTTAACTCATTCTACTAGTCTAGTACAATTTGTTGCTGACGATGGTTCTCTGGGATTTTAGGTGTGTGTAGTCTTATCACCTGTGAACATGAGTATTTCTCCCTCCCTTTTTTTTTATCTTAATAACTTTTTAAGCCAAAGGAAAAAGAATCAGAACTACATGTATTTCAATCTCCAGTCATCTGTAGTAAAGTTTACTTCTAAACATTTTATGTATTTTTCTTCTTTTCCCTCTCTCTCTTTTCCTATTGGCATATGTTGGTTATATATAGTTCTGGATTTCAGAAAGACATTTTCTTTCAGATATATCATATACTCTGACAGAGTAACTTGCTGAAGGAATATTGACCTATAATAGAAGTTGTACAGAATGACTGGCATTCAAGCCGACCAAAGCAAAGTTTGGCATTCACTTACTCTGGAGAATGAATGAGTCAGTGTTTATTTTTGTTTTCCTTTCTGATGTTCTAAAAGGTAGAAACTAAGAATGATAACAAAATAAAAATGTCTTTATAGTAAAAAATGCTTAGGGTCTACCAAATGATATTTACTATTACATATGTGCATTTTAATTTTGTGTGTGTGTCCCAGCATGAAGCATTGTCCTTCCAGAGAACTGGTTTTGCTATGCCACTTGGTAAAGAGTGGGGTCACTGCTCTGTTTTTGGGGTTGAGAGGAGAAATTATGCCTGTTATAGCAGGTGGAGAGCATTTACCAGTGTGACCTGTTTCTGCACAGCTGCAGAGACTTAATAAGCCACCAAGAGAGGTAGCTGTAGTCACTGAAGAGATAAAGCATGTACCCTGATTCGCTCAGAGCATCAGGGTTCCTACTCCCTAAGTACAGAACATAGAACATAGTGTGATGTGGGCTGTTGCTACTGCTTTGGACTAATTCACTGCAGACTGGATAAGCAAGCGTGTCTTTATGAGCACAGCACAAAACTTGACTTTCTCAGAAGACACATAACCTCACCGCCTCCGAGTGTTAACTCCTTAAAGACTAGGAATAACCCTGCTCAGTAAAATGGGGCCTAACCAGCCATAACTGTGTTCCATACTAGGAAGTCTTCCCTACGTTGTTTTAAAAGAACCGTTTCAATTGCTTGCCCTCTTCATTCTGTGTATGTCAGACGTGGACATGGTTTGACTTGGAAGTGCTGCCTAATGATAGGGAACACACACAAACACACACATAACATCCAGGTTCTCGTCACCTGTCCTGAATGTTTTCACAAACATGACAGCAGAAACTGTGGGCTTAGGGACTACACTTGCTGCTTAAGGGCCTTCTGATTTTCAGAAACACTAACTGCTAAGGTTTACTGACCTTCCGGCCCAGGGCAGGCCCTGTTCAGTTTAGCTCTTTCTAACTGATCATAGCTTTGTGAGTAAGATGAACTGCTTGGGTTCCTTGTCATTTGTTAATGGTCTTATTCTTGTGCTTGAAGGCATTTGAGCCACTTAAAAACCACAAACAAATAATTTGCTTCCCTTTAGGCCTCTTGCCCAGTGAACACTAAGAAGTAACCTAAGTGGGTTTTTTTTTCTTCTCTCCCTGCCTTTTCCTTTTCCTTTCTTTCTTTCTTTCTTTCTTTCTTTCTTTCTTTCTTTCTTTCTTTCTTTTTGGAAACAAGTAGTTTAAATTAGTCATCCAATTTCAAATTAGTTTTATTTGAAAGCTTTATGGATCCTAGGGAAATAGAACTATATTGGTTACAATAGTAAAAATCAAGGCAGTGTTTGGCAGAGATGGGATGGGCACTAGCTAACCCTGTTCAGTGTGTAAGAACAAAGCAGTAGACCCCAGCTCTGCCCATATATGATGCCTGCTATGTGCAGGAAGCACACTGGGGGAGAACAGAGGTACTGTCTGTAAATTCTGGTGTAGGTAATTAGTGAGTGGAAGGAAGGGGGGAAATCTGCATAGAAACCTGTTTAAATAATGCTTGCAATTTCTGTGTTCCTTGCCCCCTTCTTTATTTCAGGGTTACATATTTTCAAGTGGGAATTTCCTTTTCAATAGCCGATGGACAGTTACTTGGGTGCTCTCATATCAGCCTGAGATCAATTTGCCTGGAATTAACAATAGGGGTTCCAGGAGTAGAGCTGAGGTGTTTGCCCTGGCATGCAGGCTCATTCCTGTGCCGGTCCTGCAGCCTTGGAGCTCTTTGAGGCTGGAGGACGAGGGTATCCATTTCAGTGATGATTAACGTCCAGAGTGGTGAGATAGACACAGATAACAGAGTGTGCTTGTTTGTTTTAAAATGATTGCACCTAAGAGTCCCCACCCCCAGGGGAAAAAGCATGGTGTTTCCTTCCCTAACTGCATGAAGGCATTGCTGACTGGTTTCTTTAAAACTGATTGATTTTTTTTTTTTTTAGGAAACAATTAGTAACTCTAAAGTATCCTAGGCTTTTTTCTTATTCTTAAATGCTCAGAGGTTTCCTGTAGGGATATGTTATCTTAGTTGCTTTTGAAAGGCCTTTTTAAAAAGACAGATTTAATTTTAAAATATGGTGTGTGTGTGTGTGTGTGTGTGTGTGTGTGTGTGGGTGGGTGGGTGGGTGGTGGGTGGGTGTGGGTGGGTGTGTGGGTGTGTGGGTGGGTGTCTGCACATGAATGTAGGTGCCTGGGGAGGTCAGAGACATTGGATCCCTGGTGCCAGAGGGTGCTGAGACTGAAGTCAGGTCTTAACCACTGAGCCATCTTTCCAGCCCCAGGCCTATTTTTTTTTTTTTTTTAATGGTTTCTGAGTTAATAAAAGGAGGGTTCAGTTTACATGTTCACAGTAAATACACCTGCAGAAGCAGGAAATGGTCTGGTGCAGGCCCTACCTTCAGATGCAGACTGGAAGAAAGGAGAGCCTCCTCCCAGGCTGCTGGGGGTGAAGCAGCCTCTGCCTGGGCTAGTCACCTAGCCTTTTCACCATATGGGTGGCTTCTCTAGCTTTCAGGGCAGAGTCACAGAGAAAACCAGACTCCACAGGCTTCAATGGGGATTCATTTGGAAATCTAGATTGTTCATCCAAGTAAAATTTGGGTTGAGCTTCTGAAATACAGGCTTTTAAATAATTATCTTTGAGTTCTTGACAGAAAAGAATCTCCTTTGTATGCCATCTGTCCTTAACTCCAGGTTGACTTTGGCATTGGATTAGTCTCTGGTCCTGACTCCTAACCATAAACAGGGAGAAATTCAAGTTGACTTTCTATGAGGCCAGGTTCTGGTAAATTTTGAAAATTAACGTGAGGAGGAATAAAGGGAAAAATGGATTATGAGTTTCAGAGGAAAATTGACTCCCTACCCCTCTCCATAGAAACTGATTGTTCAGGAAATCTCTCTGGGGTACCCTGTCAGGTGAGGCAGAGCAAGGGAAGACTTGGTTCACTTTTGAGCAAGGCTTTTTGTTCTTCAGTCTTATTCCTGTCAGTGGCTGTTGGGTGGACCACCACAGAATCGAGATGGCTATACTAGTTAAAAGTGTACATATGAATCCTGGCTCCTGGGAACTCATCTAAACCGAGAATGAGGCTGTCTGGAAAAAGAATTGACCCCTTGTTGGAGGGTTGGCTGCCTTGTCTCAGCTCTGGGTCAGTTCTTCGTTTTCTTCCGACTGTCCACATCGCCCTCCCTGGAAGAATGGGCCACCCAATGGGCCCCTCTGCCTGCCCCTCTTTAGCCGACAATTAATTGCCTGCACATTCTTTCTTTTTCTCTTTCTTTTTTGGTATTTGACATGAGCTCAAATTGCTGAGAAAGGTGACAACTGTGAAATGAAGACAGGGCTTGGAGACACCTTAAAAAATACATGTAAAGGCCATTAAATGACAAGAGCAGACTGCCAGGCTCTTTCAAAACATTACCATGTCTGTTGACTTTCCATTCCTTGTTCTCAGCACAAAATTGGAGGTCAAAGAATCATAGGAGCTAGAGATGGAAAAGACATTTGGGGTCAGTTAGTTCATCCCTCCGCCTTACTCCATAGCACTCAGCACACTGTATTTGCCCCCACAGCCCTTGTACAGTTTCCACGGTCTTCACTCAGCCCCAGCTACCACCTTCAGGAGTGATGTGGGAGGTTCTGTTCAGCTTCTCTTTGGTGAAGAGAGGCATTGCCTCGGCCCCCAGTTGACATCCATGAACTTTGTTGGTGGTCCCGGCTGAAAGGCTGAAGGCTCACTGGATGCCGCTCTGTTGCTTGGTAATGGGGCTTTTCCTGATAGAGTTTGAAGAGCATTAGTGTGATGACACCAGCAAAGAGGAGTCACTGCCAAATTAAGTCCTAGATTTCTGCTTTTTAAGTCTCTTGACCTGAAGGGAATTAGATATATGGACTGGGGACAGATGGCCAATAATAATGGAAGTATATTAAATTGGAGTTTGACAAGAAATGCAACGTAGAAATTGGTGGATTTGCCAGGCACTGTGTTGCACACCTTTAATCTCAGCAGTTGGGAGACAGAGGCAGGTGGAGCTCTGTGAGTTTGAGGCCAGCCTGGTCTCCACAGTGAGTTCCAGGACAGCCAGAGATCTTGTCTCAAAAAGCCAAAAATAAATAAATAAGTAAATAAATAAGTAAATAAAATATTGGTGGGTTGGGGCCAGTGTGATGGCTCAGTGGCTAAAGGTGCTTGCTGCCAAACCTAGTGGCCTGAGTTTGATTCTGAGAACCAACTCACATAGTTGTTTTCTGACCTCTGCATGTATACCTTGGTACATGTGCGGCCTCACACACTCTCTCTCTCCCTCTCTTCCTCAGCGGCGCCCTCCCCCCACTAAATGTAATTTTTAAAAAGTTTTGGATTGAATGAACAAAAACAAATACTGGACCTGTGAAGTAGTGGTCACTGCTTTGGGACATTCGGGTTAGGGAAGAAGGAAGGTTGCCTTGCTGGGGCAAAGCTTCAGCTTAAGCTAATGGAGAGCAGATGAATTGGGGTAGACATCTTGAGAAGGAAACCCTGTTGCCTTTGGTTCCTTTACTTGAACAGATTTTAGCATTTACTTAGGGGTGTGTGTGTGTGTGTGTGTGTGTGTGTGTGTGTGTGTGTGTGTGTGTGTGCTCGCCATGGGCACCTGTGGAGTCAGAGGACAACCTATGGGAATTGGTTTTCTCCCTCTGCCTGGAGTGTTCAAGACTGCCCTCAGGTTGTCAGGCTTAGTGGCAAGTGCCCTTATTCGCTGAACCACTTTGCCAGCCCTTCCCTTGGCTTTAAGGGATCAGAAAAAGAGAAGTCATATGCTCATTGGCTCGGGGCTTGGAAAGGGAAGAGTCACTTTTAGAGGCAGCTTTGGAGGGCTATCCCTAACTCTCCCTCCTGGTTCCAGCAGCTGTTGGGAGCAGTCCGAAGGGGGTATTATGTTTCTTCTGGTAACTCTGCCAAGAATGAGAGGAAATCCACAATCTGTGGGGTTTGGGGGGTGGGGTGGGGATAGGGTGGCAGGTGATGGGATGGGGAAATTAAATTGTTTTATAGTAAATATGTTGAGATACTTTTTCCTGGAGAGCGTTTTACTGAAAGGAACAGTATATTTCCCCTGTTCATGAACTTAATGAGTTCCTTTCTTTAGCAAAAAGGAAATAGTTTTTAATACTTTTCCTTTCTCATAGTTCTAGCTTTGACCTCCTCTTTCTGTGGATTTCCTTTAGAAAGTCTTTACTGAAAAGATGCATCAGGATGCAGACGTGGGTGATACGTGCTCAAGACAGGCCTCCCTATGCTGTAGGGAGACCCTTTCACTCATCCCTTATCTTGCCTGCAGTTTGACTTTTATCATAGCAGCCTAGAAACTGGAGATGGGAAAACTAGCTGGTGGTGTGTGGTTCGTGGTCTCTCCATCCCTTTGTCCAGGCTAGTGGACACTGGGGATTTTAAAGTCTGGGTACTTTGAGTGATTAATATGGAACACAGTTTTAAGATTAAAAACAATAAAAAAGTAACCCTGGGAAGCAGAATGGTGTAATTATTCCTCACATTTCAGATGGGGAGTCCAGGGAAAAGAAGGCAAGAGAACAAAGTATAACTCTAAGTCAGCCTGTGCCTAATTCATGACTCAGAGGGGAGGCCTGTCCATACACATACACACAAATGGCGGTTTCTTTTTCTGCTGTTGTTTATTCTCAGAAAGTGCTAGATCAGCTTTTTTGAAAGTTGCCTTGTAGGAGTCATGGCAAACTAATTCTGTAATCAAATGAATGTGGGAAATGCTGTGCGCCACATCCCCTCTGGGGATCACAATGCCGGCTGCTAAATTAAAGGCATCGAGAAATCCTATAACAGAGCAACCTGTTTAATTTTGTTTTATCCTTCATTGACCAAAATATTTTGAACATAAAACCTTTTTCCTGCTTAATGTCAGTTAAGATTTTTGTTGAGCACACTCTGGACAGGTGCCTTGCAAGTTACAGAGCCTGGTCAGTGACAGGAGAGACAGAGGTGAGCATGGCTCACATCCTAAGCTCACACAGTGGAGGACAGGGGTTAGGCCCGGTGCTCCTAAAGGCTTTGACTTTAGCATAGAATTTGGATACTTACGTTGAATTTGTTCTTTTTTTTTTTTTTTTTTGAGACAGGGTTTCTCTGTGTAGCCCTGGCTGTCCTGGAACTCACTCTGTAGACCACGTTGGACTCAAACTCACAGATATCCACCTGCCTCTGCCTCCAGAGTGCTGGTATTAAAGGCATGCGCCACCATTGCCAGGTCTTATGTTCAATTCTTAAAGATGTGGTATATTACATATTTATTGCTAGGAAGAGCTTTAAAATTTTTAGATTTATTCTTTATGTGTAAGAATATTTTGCTTGATATGTGCATATATGCATGCCTGGTGCCTTCAGAGAGCAGAAGAGGGTGTCAGATCCCCTAGAAATGGAGTTATGGACAGTTGTAATTCACCATGAGGGTGCTGGGAACTGAACTTGTGTCCTCTGCTAGAACAAGTGCTCTTAATTGCTGCTGTCTCTTAGCCCCAGGAAGCTTTTGAACCTACAGGTATTGTTGGAAGTGAGACTTGACAAAGGGAGAACCATACTTTTGAGAACTCTAAATTAAAAAAAAATCCTTCCTTCCTTCCTTCCTTCCTTCCTTCCTTCCTTTCTTTCTTCCTTCCCTTTTCTTCCTTCTTCCTTCCTTCCTTCCTTCTGTTTGAGATAGGGTCTTGCTATGATGTCTCTTAGGCTGAGGAGGAGGTGGGGCTTCTTAAGGTTTTTTTCCACTCATGATCCCCTTTGTCTGATAATATGTAACTCTGGGTATAAAACTATATAAACTAGGTATACAAATAAAAAGTTCACTGATGTCAAGTCAAGTGTATGCTAAAACAATTCTTTGTAATATATGACTGTCATTTGTTGAAGATGAAATACATAATGATGAGTGGATTTTTGCAGAAGGGATGGTGAGGTGGCTGAATATCTGACCCTGTGACATGGAGGCAGCGTCCTTAGTGTTTTCTGAGTGAGTGTCATGCCGAGACCCTGCTTTGCATCAGTTTGTAATACAAAATGGCAAAAGTGTGCTTAGGACTATTGTAGAAATTGTTGGATAGTCTACCATAATCCTAAGTTAAAATTCACTTAGTGATTGTGTGGATGTGTGTGCATGCGTGTGTGAGTGCACTTTTGTGTGTATGTGGATATGTATGTCAGTGTGTGAGTGTACTTAGGTATGAATATGGAGGCCAGAGGTTGACATTGGGTATCTTCTTTCATTTCTCTTTACCTCGTTTTTGAGAGAGGGTCTTTCACTGAGCCTAGTGTTGGAGTTGAACTTAAGCCCCTGGGATCCACCTGTCTCTGCCCAACCAGTGCCAGGGTTCTGGGGAACCTAAACTTAGACTCTTGAGCTTGCACAGCAAATAATGTATTTGCTGAACCATCCCCCACCTTGTGCTGGCATTATGGATATTTAACACCATGCCTGGCTTTTATACAGGTCTGGAGAGCTGAACTCAGGTCCTCAGGCTTGTGTGTCAAGAATTTTGCCAACTAAGCCATCATCTCCCTAGCCCAATTAATGATTTTTTTTTTTTTTTTATGAAACCAGCCAGGCAGCAGTGGTGGTGCATGCCTTAATCCCAGCACTCAGGAGAAAGCAGGTGGATCTCTGAGTTCGAGGTCAGTCTGGTCTGCATAAAGAATCCCAGGACAGCCAGGGCTACACAGAAACTTTGTCTTGACAAACCAAAAGAAAAAGAAAAAAGAAAGAAACTCAAGTTGGCAACTCAAACAGCAGATTTATTTTAAAGTCAGGCATTCTAACATAGTGCAGTACAAAGGTACACTTAAGTCCTTCAGGCAGCCCTGGTCGGTGTTGCTGCTGTGGCAGGAGGCATGCCCAGTCCCGGCAGTACACGCTGTGTTTCAGAGCAAGGCTGCAGGGAAGTCACACAATGCAACATGGACGAACTGTCGGAACTACTTCTGACTCATTATGCATTTGATATGGGACTAATTTTTGTTTGTTTCACATTTAGAAACCTTTTACTGCTACAGAACTTTTCACGACTCCCACATTGGTTTGCATGCTGGGTTGCAGCACACAGTTTAAGAAGCTGTGGAGCCAGGCGTGGGAACAGGGTTGAGTGTGGAAGGGCAGCTTGCTGTAGTCTCATAGTGTAGGACGTGGGTGTGAGATGGATAAAGGGGTTGATGTTGGGAGGCCTTGGAGGAAGATATGGGGCATTCTTGTCAGACCCCTGTTGTCCTGTGTGTGGTCTTGTCCTCATGGTGACATGTCTCCTGCCATTTACCTCACCTTAGATTTTGGGTGAAGTAAATGTAATATGATTTAATAATATTTCATCGAGCTTTTCAGAACCTGATTATAGCCATCTGTCAGATGCAAGTCCAGAGGAAGATTACAAGTTTCTCACTGAGCTGCTTGCACTCTTAGAATGGGTTAGAACTGGTGGGCATGGGCACTAGGGGGGAAGATCTGCTTTCTGGAGAGGGAGAAAAGCAAAGAAAAGAAGAGGTAGTGCTAAGGTAAAACCCAAGCCCCGAAACTTCATTTTACATAGTCTGTGCCTCTCATTGTCTCAGTGCCCATGGATGGCTTTGTTCCAAACGAGAAGTCTTGCTTGTTACTTCAGTAGGCAGCACTTCAAATGGCATGGGGAAGAAAGATAGTGTTCTGGGAGTTTTCTGATCCGGAGATTCTGTAGACTTACCATCTTACATATACGCGCACATTCACACACATGCATCCACACTCCTCCCCACGAAGATGTATACACACACACACACACACACACACACACACACATACACACACACACACACACACACACATACACACACACTCCTCCCTCCCCCCAGGCAGTATTCTTTAGACCAGGTTTCTATATTTGCTTTTTGTTTTGAGGTGAGATTGCAGAGGAGACATGAAAGGCCATTCTGGATAGTGTCCTGGATCATTTCGTTTCTGCCGCTCTGGACTCACTTGCCAAGACTTTACGGGGCCAGGTAGCTACGGTGGTGCTTGTTGTATTGTTTTTGTTTAGAATAGTTTGTGTACCCAGGAATGCAGTCAAACTCTAATGGTGACTAAGTGCCTGAAAGCTGAGATGGAAGGGAGCAAGTGGAAAAATGAGCCCGAGGCAAGAGGAGGAGGCTGGGAAAATGGCAGTTCAGCCAGGCTTGGGCCGGCTTAGAGAGTTTTCCTTGCATTAACAGCCATGGGGAGATTTATTTATAGGGCACCAATCAAATTGAGGGGAGCACCCTCACTTTATATCAGTAACTGGAGAAATGGTTAGCCAGTGGCCATTGCAAGGCTGAGGGCAAGGCCTTTATTGGTTTCTAAGGCACGTCAGCCTCTGTCCTCACAGGCACTTTTCTTCTGCCTGGTTCTGCCTGGTTCCACAATTGAGTGGATTGTGACTCAGGGGAAGCAGATTTTTTTTTGGGGGGGCCCTGATTTTTCACATACTGAGGCCAATCAAAATTTAGACAGTTTGGCTACTAGCTAGGGAACTTCAGAGGATTGATGAAGGTGATGAAAAAGCCATTAAGTTGTTTTTAGCAAAGTCGAGTCACATGGGATGCTCTTAAAAGCTGAAGCTGATTTGAGAACCACAGCTGAGTAGTTGGTTATGGCGTTCACCTGAGAAGATGATGCCTGTCTGGTCTCGGTTTCTAAAGTTTAACTTTGAACGTTTCTTTTCCTGAGACTCCTCAGGGAAGTGTCAGTCACCAAGTTCCTGTTAAGTGACCAGGAAGATGGGAGAGACATTCTTATCCTAAACTGTGATCTAGAATGTGCCATTTTTAGCTTACCTGCCCTGTTAATTTAGACCTCGTTTAGGAGGAGAGGTGTAACTATATAAGTTCTCTCTATCTTTGGCGTGGGGAGAGACATTTGCAGGGAAGTGTTGGCATTTTTCAGTGTATGCTTTTTCAGTTCCGGGTCAGCTCTTTTCCTGTTCTCGGTTCTCTCCCTGTAAGGTGAAACCAGGGACCACATCCATCTGGTAGGAGAATCCAGGAAAGGTCTTCAGTGTTAGAAATATCCGTGCCCGTCCCAACAGCCTGCAGCCTAAAAGAATGTTTGCTATTAGAGGAATAACTTTTAAAAGTTATAACTAAATTAATTAGGAGAAAAATAATTATTAGTTTACATTTAGTGGTGACATTCAGATACTCACTATTAGCTAGTAGATGTATTTGTGTTTATAAGAAAATAATGATCTGTGATGATAAATGATCACTTTACAAATTATAAATTTGTTTTAGGTGTCATCTTTAAAATACCACACTGTGTGGATTATATTTAAAAGCATTTTACTATTGTTAAATTGTTTGTATATGTGTATATTTGATATGTGTTTAAGTACTGAAGCTTGTGCCACTGTGTACTTGCAGAGGTCAGAGGGTAGCTTTTGGGGGTTGGTGCTCTCCCTCCATTGTGGACTCTGAGCATCAAACTCAGGCGTCAGGCTTGTGTGGCAGGCACTTTTACTTGGGCCATCTCTGGCCCTGTGTGAAATATTATCCTCATTTTGTAGGTGTAAGAATAGATAGAAAGTTACCCACAGTTACATAATACACTCTGGAGGTGATTCCAGTGTCCTGAGTTGTCTTCTGAGTCTCTTTCTGTGCTTCCCAGAACTTTATTTAATCTATTTAGTTAAAGGTAAGAAGATACATTATCTACCACGTGGTATATTTAAAAACTTGTTCATTGCTGGGTGTGGTGGCACATACCTTTAATTCCAGCACTCAGGAGGCAGAGGCAGACAGATCTCTGAGTTTGAGGCCAGCCTGGTCTACAAAGATACACAGAAAAATCCTGTCTCAAAAAATCAAAAAACAGGCTGGAGAGATGGCTCAGTGGTAAGAGCACCGGCTATACTTCCAGAGGTCCTTAGTTCAATTCCCAGCAACCACATGATGGCTCAAAACCACCTTGAATGAGATCTGGTGCCCTCTGCTGGCATGCAGGCAGAAGACTGTATAGACTGTCTACATAATAAATAAATAAAATCTTTAAAAAAATAAACAAACAAAGAAAAAAGCCAAAAACCAAACAAAACAAAATTGTTCACATCCCAAAACACCATTTGGTATATATCTTCTGACCTGTTATCTATAGAAACAATTCTATATGGTAATTTTAGTCTTACAATCATCATTGTTTACTGTGTAACAGCTCTTTCCATGTTTTGAGTCCTCATATTTCCATTTCTAGTGGTTGTCCATGGTCTATTCCAGTGTGTTAGTGTGACCTTCCGTCCCACGGGAAAACATTTGGGCTACTACCAGCTCATGCGTTATACAATGTATTTTTCATTTGACTTATTTATTTGTAATACAGTGCTCATCATAGAAATTTGAGATCATAATACAGTACCAGCAATGTAACCAAACCAAAGTGCTTATAAAGTCAAAGGCTTGTTAGGTTTTCCCTCTTCATCGATGTAAGGCAGCATTTAACAATTGTTTTAAGGTACATTTCTGTAAACCAGTATTCAGGAATGTTTTTCTCAGTGTTTCTTTGTGTGACTCCCACGTGACTGTTCATAGGCTCTCATGGGCATGGATGGCTGGATACTAGAGACTAGTGTTGTTTTGATAGATTTTTATCAGCTCCTTAAAAGTTGTAGAGATGAAACTTGTATTTACAATATTAATTTCCCTAACTCTGTTGCTTTCCTTTGAATTTCTTTTTCCCACCTTTGTTAGTATTTCAAATTTAATTGAGTCAATTTACACACTTTATAATTCATACGTTTTGTTTCTGCTTTTCTTTGCAGTATGTATATATTTCATTTTCTACAACCTAAACTATGTTAAATTGATGTTTGTTTTTCCTTTTTTTTCCTTTTTTTTTTTTTTTTTGAGATAACACAAGATCTTGCATATAGGTGAGGCTGCCCTGGAACTCACTACTGACCTAGGCTAGCTTTGAACTCACAATAAATAAATCCTTCTGCCTCAGCCTTTTTAGTGTTAAGATCATAGGCTTGTGTTATCATGCTCAACTCACTCCCCCCTTCTTTTAAATTTACTATATTGTAGTATGAGATAGCTCTAAGTCATTTTTTTCTTATCAGTACATGTTCAGTTTTGTCAACAGCATCGTTTATTTTTATTTTTTATTTACACTAAGGATTGACCCCAGAGCCTTACGAATGTACATGTATTTCTGCTGAGCCACTCCTTGCCTTGGTCACACCACACTGCCTCCAAGGGTCTATAATTTAAAGGACATTTTTCTATTTATTAAATATTACATTGTAAAAGAATTGAGATATATAAAAGCACAAATATCTCATGATTAAATAAGATATTAAATTAGAGGCAGCTGAGTGGAAGGCAGATGGAAATGTTGATGTTTAGGAGGAGGGCTCATTTCCACACTGTTAACCTTCCATGGTATGTATCTCTGTGTTTTTAAAATGAAGTCCTGTATACTCCATGACTTTACAGATCAAAAGAATCATTCTATACAAATAAGTAAAACCAGAGCTTGAAATGGATTAGCTATCTCTCTGCCTGCCCAAGCCATCTTTTTAAATGTATGTCCATTAGACTCCTGAAATCAAGACTTTGCTGGTTTTTAGTGACGGGTGGAACATATGAAGGTATAAGCAGAGACAAAGAGAAGTGTGAGTATGTCTCTCCTTTGGTCAGTGGATTTTTAGGCAGATCTAATAGCTATCACTGTGTGTCCCAAGCAGGGTACCTTGTGCAGTCAAGTGTATGAAGCCATGGAGACACAGAGATAGGCAGGCACCTAAAATGGAGCTTTTAGATTCTTGCCCATGATTTCAAAATTCTGTCTAAAGACGTACTCTCAAGAGGCCTTTGAACTCTTCCTTGTCTTCACAGCCCGCCTGTGCCATTCTTCGGGATGGTGGGCGCCCGTCTCTCCCGAGTCTTACCCCCTTCATCCAGACATCCATGACTCAGTCCACATCTTTCTAAATGAAAAGTTTAAAACATGGGAAAGAATTGTACAGTGAACATTCATGTACTCACTGTCTAGCTCTCATAATTATTTAACCATGTTTACTTAAGCATGCATTTGAAAGTAAGTTACAGATACTAATACACTCCCCACACTTGAGCATGTATGTAAATCTTTGATTGTATTAGTTTATGGTTTTTTTTTTTTTTTTTTTTTTGCTTGTTTTTCAAGACAGGGTTTCTTTATATCCTGGAACTCACTCTGTAGACCAGGCTGACCTGGAATTCACAGAGATCCACCTGCCTCTGCCTCCCAAGTGCTGGGATTAAAGCCATGTCCCACCAACGCCCAGTTTACGTGTTTTCTTAAACACATAAACATACACGCAGTGGATTTAGATTAAATTTATATTTGACTAAAGTGATCATTTGAAATTTGTTGGTGGTGAGTTTTGTTGTTTTCTTAGAACATTTTTATTACATTTCTATGTGTGTGCATATCCCATGTGGAGATCAGAGGCAAACGGTGGGAGTCAGTTCTCCCCTTCCATCTTGTGGGTGGATCCTGGGGACAGAACTCAGGTTCAGGGTTGGTAGCAAGGGCCTTCTTGATGGCCTCACTTTTGTTTTCTTATGACAGTGTCTTGCTTCAGGCTGGCCTGGAAGCTGCCATGTAGACCAGGTGGCCTCGAACTCAGGATCCTCCTCCTTGAGCTCCTGAGCACTAGAGTACAGGCCCGTAGCACCATACCTGGCCCAGTTGATACATTTTTGATAGATAGATAGATAGATAGATAGATAGATAGATAGATAGATAGACAGACAGACAGACAGACAGACAGACCCAAAGCCCTTCAAGTTTTAGGTATAGGACAGAAAACCTCAGGAAGTTTCCACAAGCTCCCTTCTCAAAGCTGCTCATCCCTGCCTTGTTGGTTATCCATCATTATTTAATTATAAGTTTTATTCATTTTAGGTTAATTAGCCCTTTTCTCAAGTTCATGCAAATGAGCTACAGTTTGTGTAATATTGCCTTCATTCAGTATAATCCTTTTTTTTTTTTTTTTTTTTTTAAGTTGGGAGTGGGCAGAGAGATGGTTCAGATGTTCAGAGCACTTGAGGACCTGGGTTTGGTTCCCAGCACCCACTTGGTGGCTTACAACTGTCCATAACTCCAGTTACAGGGGAGTCTCATGTTCCCTTTGGCCTTTTCAGGCACAAGATATGAACATGGTACACATATATGCATGCAGGAAAAACCACTCATACCCATAAAGATATAAAATAACCCCTGCTGGACCTTCTGCTACAATGGCTGTGCCATTTCTTTTTCTGCCATCACCAAATAGAAAACTTCCTTGTTGGTCTTTTAAAAATGGATGAACATAGAGGCTCAGAATAGTGGTACGTGCCTAGTCACACCACCTGGGTCTGAGGCCGACTGAATCAAGGCTAGCCTAAGCATAGAGAGAAATATTTCTTCATTTGAGTACAAGGCCTTTGCCAGATATATATGTATTGTGATATATATTTTTCCAGACTCTGGCTTTGGTTTTGTTTTTGTTTTTTGTTTTGTTTTG